>NW_017218137.1:0-12080 GCF_001704415.2 Capra hircus | reverse complement strand
CATCTTGTTGCTCAGCTTTCTTTTATAGTCCAACTTTCGCATCCATACATGATTACTGGTAAACCATAGCTTTGACTGGATGGATGTTCGGGGCAAAGTAACGTCTCAGCTTTTCTATATGCTGTCTACGTTGGTCATAGCTTTTCTTCCAAGGAGCAAGTGTCTTTTAATTTCATGGCTGCAGTCACCATCTGCAGTGATTCTGGAGACCAAAAGAAAAAAATAAAAGTCTGTCACTGTTTCCATTATTTCCCATTTATTTTGCCGTGCAGTGATGGGACTGGATACCATGATCTTCATTTTCTGAATTGTTGAGATTTAACCTAACTTTTTCACTCTGCTCTTTCACTTCCATCAAGGGACTCTTTAGTTCTTCTTCACTTTATGCCATGAGGGTGGTATCATCTGCATATCTGAGATTATTGATATTTCTCCCGGCAATCTTGATTCCAGCTTGTGCTTCATTTAGCCTGTCATTTCACATGATATATTCTGCATATGAGTTAAATAAGCAGGGTGACAATATGCAGTGTTGACATACTCCTTTCCTTATTAGGAAACAGTCTGTTGTTCCATACTGGGTTCTAACCGTTGCTTCTTATCCTGCATATAGATTTCTCAGGAGATAGGTAAGGTGGTTTGGTAGTCCCATCTCTTTAAGAATTTTCCAATTTGCTGTTATCCACACATTCAAAGGCTTTGGGGTAGTGAATAAAGCAGAAGTCAATGTTTTTCTGGAACTTTCTTGCTTTTTGATGATCCAGTGGATGTTGGCAATATGATCTCTGGTTCCTCTGCCTTTTCTAAATCCAGCTTAAATATCTGGAAGTTCATGGTTCACGTATTGTTGAAGCCTGGCTTGGAGAATTTTGAGCATACTTTGCTGGCGTTTGAGAGGAGTGCAATTGTGTGGTAGTTTTGATCATTCTTGGGCATTGCCCTTCTTTGGGATTGGAATGAAAACTGACCTTTTCCAGTCCTGTGGCCACTGCTGTTTCCCAGATGTGGCATTTTACATGTAGCACTTTAACAGCATCATCTTTTAGCATTTTAAATAGTTCAACTGGAATTTCGTTGCCTCCACTGACTTTGTTGATACTGACGCTTCCTAAGGCCCACTTGACTTTGCATTCCAGGATGTTATTATATTTTTACTTTCCAATATTGTATTGGTTTTGCCATACATCAACATGAATGTGCCATGAGTGTACACGTGTTCCCAATCCTGAACCCCTCTCCCACCTCTCTCCCCATACCATCCCTCTGGGGTCATCCCAGTGCACCAGCCCCAAGCATCCTGTATCCTGCATCGAACCTAGACAGGTGATTCATTTCTTATATGATATTATACATTTTTCACTGCCATTCTCCCAAATCATCCCACCCTCTCCCTCTCCCACAGGGTCCAAAAGACTGTTCGATGCATCTGTGTCTCTTTTGCTGTCTCGCATATAGGGTTATCATTACTATCTTGCTAAATTCCATATATATATGTGTTAGTATACTGTATTGGTGTTTTTCTTTCTGGCCTACTTTCTTTAATTTAAGTCTGAATTGTGCAATAAGGAGTTCAAGATCTAAGCCACAGTCAGCTCCCGGTCTTGCTTTTGCTGATTGTATAGAGCTTCCCTATTTTTAGCTGCAAAGAATATCATCAATCTGATTTCAGTATTGACCATCTGGTTGATGTCCATGTGTAGAGTCTTCTCTTGTGTTGTCCTCAGTCTTTACATCATCAGGGTATTTTCCAATGAGTCAGCTCTTCCCATCAGGTGGCCAAAGTATTGGAGCTTCAGTGTCAGCATCATTTATTATATTCTGGACTTATCTCCTTTAGAATTGATTGATTTGATCACCTTGCTGGGTAAAGGTCTCTCAAATTCTTTCTCAGAACCAGTTTGAAAGTATCAATTCTTTGGTTCCAAGCCTTCTTTGTGGTTTAATTCTCTCATACACACATGACTTTTGGAAAACCATAGCTTGACTCTGTGGGCCTTTGTTGGCTAAGTGATGTCTCTGCTTTTAATATGTGTCAAGGTTTGTCATAGCTCCTTATCCAAGGAGCAAGCATCTTTTAATTCTCATGGCTGCAGTCACCATCCTCAGTGATTTTGGAGCCAAGTCAATAAACTTTTCACAGTTTCCATTTTTTCTCATCTATTTGCCTTGAAATAATGTGTGTTGTTGACAAGATAGTACTTTGCTTTTAAAAGATAAGAAGTGAGTGACTTATTTAGGGATATTTATGGAAGTATTCACAAACCATATTGAGTTTGGGTTTACTGTATGAAAAATGAGAATCTTTATACATTTATAATAAAATATACAGGCTTATTAATGTTTTAGAGTTGACTTCTGAGGATATTCTGAAATTGATAATAATAAAATATAGAGCTTTTACAAATGAAAAGAAAATATTAAAAAACTGAGAAGGAAGTGAAACAATAACACAAATGTACAGGTGTCCAAGGAGAAAATAAATATGTGTACAAGCCTTAAAAAAATGTTTGTTTATTGTTTCCTCAAATTTTGCTTTTGTGCCAATCACTCTGCTCTCTTTCTGGAATTCTAATTACGTTTCTGTTAAGACTTTTGCCCATGTGATTACATGGTATCATTCATGCTCTATTTCTCTCATTCTTATTATTCTTTCCAAGATTCAGTTCACTTCAGTCGCTCAGTCGCATCAGACTCTGCGACCCCACGGACTATAGCATGCCAGGCCTCCGGTGTCCATCACTAACTCCTGGAGTTTGCTCAAACTCATATCCGTTGAGTCAGTGATGCCATCCAACCATCTCATCCTCTGTGGTCCCCTCCAGCCTTCAATCTTTCCCAGCATCAGGGTATTTTCAAATGAATCAGTTCTTCACATCAGGTGGCCAAAGTATTGGAGCTTTCACTCAGTATCAGTCCTTCTAATGAATATTCAGGACTGATCTCCTTTAGGATGGACTGGTTGGATTCTCCTTGCAGTCCAAGGGACTTTCAAGAGTCTTCTCTAATACCAGAGTTCAAAAGCCTCAATTCTTCAGCATTCAGCTTTCTTTATAGTCCAACTCTCATATCCATACATGACTACCTGAAAAACTGTAGCTTCGACTAGATGGATCTTTGTTGACAAAGTAGTATCTCTGCTTTTTAATATTCTGTCTAGTTTTGGTCATAGCTTTTCTGCCAAGGAGTAAGTGTCTTTTAATTTAATGGCTGCAGTCACCATCTACAGTGATTTTGGGAGCCCCCCAAAATAAAGTTTATCACTGTTTCCATTGTTTCCCCATCTATTTGCCATGAAGTTATGGGACCAGATGCAATCTTTCCCAGATTAAGTATGCATATTTTATGTTGGCTGGTCTTCAAGTTTATTAATATTATTTTTTGCTTTGTTGCATCTGCTATTAAGTCCAGTGAATGAGTTAGTAATTCTTGATATTGCATGTTACCACTCTAAAATATAAACTTAAATTTTTATATAGTATAATTATCTGTTAAGTACTTCATCTTTTCATCATATTTTCTTTTTATTTAATATAAATCATAGTTTTTTGAAATTATTTTTGCTAACTAATATATGGATTATTTGTGGGGTCTATGTATATCATCTATTTTATTTTATGCATCATTTTTTTTTTCTCTTTGTTGTTGCTTTTTGTAACCCAGCAAGTGGCTCATTCTCCACTGGGCAGTGGAGAGACCAAGTATCGAGGCGATGGTCTTATGCAGAGAGAAAAGAATTTACTGCAAGGCAGTCAAGCATGGAAACAGAAGGCAAAGCTCAGATCTGTTTCTTCATTGGCTTTTGAGCAGGATATTTATTGTGGGAGTCAGATGGGGTCAGGGCTAAGGAATGATTGGTGAAACGGTAAAGGAATGATTCAAGAGTCTGTGCAGGCATAACTGTCTATCTGGTGTTTTCATGGATAGCATGAAATTTGGGACAGGGGAGTTTCCATGTGTGACATATGGTGGATTTTTGGCCTATGACGTCCAGAGTTCACTGATGGGTCATTCTAGTCCTTTGTTGCCTTCACTACATTGGCTTAGAGAAAGTTTTGGCAGGTTTCTTCCACATCTATGGTGGTTCTGTTCTATATGTTAAATTTGTTTTATTTAGTCATTTACCCAGTGTGTGGGGGGCATACTTTCACTGTTTGTGTTTTCTATGATGGATATTTTGATACATTGAGATCCCGATAGGCACCTTTACTCTGAAAAGCCCTAGATACTGCTTTGATAAAAGGGTCTGTATTCGTGCTTTTTCCTTAGTCTGTGTCGTGGTTCTTACTCCAGGTGCATGGCCTTGTGGGGTTCTGATGGACAGAATGGGATGTCCACTACAATCCTGTCTTAGCCAGAAGACTAGTATCTTCTATTTGTTGACAGATCCCATTCTTCTTCATTCTTCAGAAGCTGATGCCTTTGAGAATTTCCATATTTTTTTGCTCTGTTCCTTTTGCTGTCTAAAATCTTATCAAGGATAGGAGAAGTATTTCCATACAAATATATAAAGTACTCTATACACAACTTCCCTTGATTCACAACTGCTCCACCAGTCACTATATTATTGGTATGGCAGCCCTAACCTATAAGGTGTAACATCTCTGTTTATCAAGATTGTTGTTTCTTGTTTGGCCTCTACTTTGCTACACACTAAAGCCCAGAAATATCTCAAGATGTAGTACTTGTTTTGTGCACTTATATTTACCACCCATTTTATTCTAATATGCTTTATTTGTTTGATTTGGTTTTAAGTAGGAAATTCATCTAACTTTCATTTTTATTATGCCACAATACACTAGAGTTTTATATGTCCTGCTGTGTCATAATATATTATATTTTTTAATATGTTGCCAGGTTTGCTTTGCTAATTTTGTTCATTTTTTTTTTCAAAGAACTTTGTGTCTGTCTTTAGGAAGGATATGTGTGTGTGTGTATATATATATATATATATATTTATATTCATATATATACATTTATACATGTGTGTGTGTATGTACTTAGTTGTGTCTGACTCTTTGCAACTCCATGGACTACAGCTTTCCAGGCTTCCTTGTCCATGGGGATTCACCAGGCAGTATACTGGAATGGGTTGCCATGCCCTCCTCCCAGGGGATCTTCCCAACCCAGCGATTGAACCCAGGTCTTCTGCATTGCAGGCAAATTCTTTAGTTTCTGATTCACCAGGGAAATCCATATATTTATGTGTGTATGTATGTATTTACACACACACACTTTATTATAGTGTCAGTTTAAGAGCTTGATTTCAGCATTGTGTTGACATTATAAAATAAGTTGTGATGTATGGCAATACCAATACAATATTGTAAAGTAAGTAGCCTCCAACTGAAATAAAGTTATATTAAAAAAGAGAGAGAGAGAGAGAAAAGAAAAGGAGTTGTGGACGGAGATAACTTAGCCTTCAATTAGGGAGCCCCATCCTCTTGGACACGATTATCAGAGTGGCCCTCTTCATCACATTACAGCAGGCGTGTGTGTGGAGAGGGTAGTTATGAATAGGAGGCATTGAATGAAGGAGTAAGTCATGGCTCTAGAACCATGGACTCTGGCAGCTGTAACATAGATATAGTATATTTCCTTGAATAAGGAAATCTGTGTGTTCATTTGCTGTGTACCCTTAGGACAGTTTCCAGAGACTTGAAAAAGAATTTTAAAAATTATTTTCACTAGTTTTCACTGTTTCACTGGGGAGAGACTTCAAAGAGCTCATCACACTACCATTCTCAAATATGTCCCTTTATTATTCTTTTTATTCAAAACAAAATATTCTTACTTTGATATTTTCCAAATGTATAAAAATGACCTAAAGTTAAATTTATTTTTAGTAGTTCTTGAAATATAGGCTGTTTTAAAAACTCTAACTCTTGAAATCAATAGCTTTGTAATTTAGGGCATGCATGCATGCTAAGTCGCTTCAGTCATGTCCAACTCTTTCCAACCCTAAGGACTGTAGCCTATCAGCTCCTCTGTCTGTGTGATTCTCCAGATAAGAATACTATAGTGGGTTGCCATGCCCTCCTCCAGGCGATCTTCCCAGCACAGAAATCTAACTGTATCTCTTAAATTTCCTGCATTGGCAGGTAGGTTCTTTACCACTAAGAACCACCAAATTTTAGGGGCAGTTACACCTCTATTCTTTATGATACTTTGTTATTAAATTGACCATAATCTTAGTTGTTCATTTAATATTCCAGTACCTTTAGTTATCTAACTAGTCTCAAAACCCTGAAAAATGAATAAGAACAATTTTCTTTCAGCTTCTTATCTTTGTCTGAAACATTGTTTTAACCCTATTTACTCTTTAGAGATAACTTGTTGCAAAATTCTCTCAAAACTTTTTATCTCCTAAACCACTGTTTCTGAAGACATGCAACAGATGGCTGTTTTGTTGCCTTCCACTGCCTTTCAGTCAAGAGAGAAATTCCAACAGTCTATCAACTCATTATTTGACTATGATCAGATCTGCATCATCTCAAATGAAGTATCAGAAAATACAATAGAGAAAATTTGTTCCAGTAAGATTTGAGTAACCATTTTATATGAGCTAAATAGACAAAAGCAAAACCAAATACATGTATCATTTGCTTCCTCAAAAATTACAATGGAATGATGAGGCTTGAGAGGAAAAAAAAACTATGACATCTCTGAATTAAAGGCAACATATATTATTTTTAAAAATGACCCTGCCCTATACTTGCTCTTTGACCTGAAGTAAACTAAAAACACTCCACAAGCCTTAGATTTTTTATATGGTAAAGATCAGAACGATTACTTATATATGACTTATTTATTGTTGTGGACATTAAATAAAGATGATGTAGGACATCCCAATACAGATAACTATAGAAAGTTAAATAGTATGCATAAGTTTCAGGGAATTTTTTTTTTCCTCCACATGATGCTTAATATTTTCTATTATAACATCCTTTCTTCTCATTCAGCAAAAGGAAATATGAAATATCCTGGAAGTTGGTGAAATGGGCTCTACTCAGTCTGTCCATCTTGAAATTTTATGATACTGACAAATTATCTGGCCTTTCTACTTAGGATCGTTTAACTGGTATCAGTAACTTTCTGAGAAGACTCTGCAGCAATTAGAAATGATTCAATAATTATTGTTATTCTCAAAGAAATCTTGTGTGATAAATGGCAAAAAAAAAAAAACAAAGGAATTTGGAGAAATTAAGGTTTTGTTGCAAGACCTTAAACAATTGAATGGCAAAAAGCAATCAGAAGAATGAAGATGTGATTTTTAAATCTGCTATTAAGAGAAGAAATAAGATTTGAATGATTTTAGTCATTCTATACATAGGCAGGATATAAGGGATTGGGTTTATTAGAAAGAGAGTAGGACAGAAGGAAAAGATAAAAGAGCTGGAACACCAGAACTATTTGGAATCATATTTCACCTAACTTTCCATAGCCCAGTTAGACTTTCTCTCAGACACCATCATGCTATCCAAGATCAAGCATGTTGTTGTTGTTTTCCTGGGATACTAAGCTCAAAGAATAGACATTGAATGTGAACCAAATAAGGTTTAAAAATTAGCATCTAGATCACACTAGCAAAATAATTTCATAAATGTAGGTCATGATTTAGGAGTAAAAGCAAATTAACTTGAATATGTAAATCATTGTGACCCATTTTAGCTTGAATTATTTGTAGTTTGACACAGATCTTCATTTCTGTGGGTATAAAAGCAGTCTTATTAATCCATTTTCTATTTGAATCTTTAAATTTCTGATATCAACACATCCATCCACTAATTTATTCTACACTGAAGATTTCTATAGACAGCTGAAAAGGTGCTAAGAAGGTGTTAACACTGAAACCACAGGAAAATTCTCACATATTGAGTGAGAGGACAACATGATTTATTGAGTATTTTATGGGGATTCGTCTTGCTTATGTGAATTTAATTTACCACATAAAACAGACCCTGCAAATGATATAAAGCATCTTGCTTCAAGTTAATGTGTACATCTTCAAAGAAGAAAAGTTTGTATCAAAAAGGATTGACTTACATATAATTCATAAATTTTGTATAGCTTGATTGTAAAGGCCTTTTACCAAAGCTCATTTAAATTGTGCCTCTAATAATCAAGACAACTGAAAAGCAAAGATATGATCTAATAATTTTCATCAACAGGAGTAAATATTGTGTTTGCAAAATTGTAACATAATTTTATATCTCTTTTAGCTCTAATCATAGGTCAGATTTTGTTCACTCAGTAAGGAATTTGTCTATAACAAGATATTCCAAAATGAGCATATGTTTGGCTTAAAATAAGGAAGAATGATGAGGACTGTCTTGCTCTTAGGTATCTGAGAACATGAGCCAGAAAATAGATGTGAACCCACATTAGCCGCAATGGGGTCAGAGCTAGGTGGTATATGAAAGGCATTTGACTGTGTATAAGCAAATGTAAAGATTCAGGTAGTCAGAAAAACACTTATAAATTGAATAATGCCAGGTGTGCTTCCCTGATGACTCAGACAGTAAAGAATCTGCTTGCAATGCAAGATATCCAGGTTCATTCCCTGGATAAGGAAGATCCCCTGGATAATGGAATGGCTACCCACTCCATATTTGTTGCCTGGAGAATTCTGTGGATTAGAGCAACTAGCGGATTGCAGTCCATGAGTTCACAAAGAGTTGCTTATAACTAAGAGACTAACACTTTCACTTTGATAGGTTCTTATTGTGTTTTATAGGCATATTTAAGCAAGTTAAAAATATTTTATCAATCTACAATTGCTCTTCTAAAAATGCAGACTTTATACAACTATATCAGATACAGTTCGGTAGAAAGGGTATATACTTTTATTCTACCACATGAAAATTTTTGAATTGTTTCATTTGTTATATGAAATATGGCTATATCATACCATGTATAGTTAGAAAATATAGCATCTCATTCCATATAACTACTTTCACTGGCTCAGTAGTAGAAATCTTTGTAAAGGCTAGTTTTTCTTTTATCATCAAACTGCAAAATAATATTTAATTTCTGGGCAAAAAAAGAAAGAAGAAAAATCAACTTTCAATGGAGAACATTGGAAGAAGATTCAGGATGGAAGAAGAAAAATTCTGAGAGAGATAAATTGACCCTCAGCCAGAGGTGTATGTTAATGCAACAACTACTACTGTTGCTGCTATTAACAAAAGGAAGTGAAAGAGAGTAGGAAAAGAAGAAAAGAGGAAAGAGGAGGAGGAAATGAAAAATGAAAGGAGGAAAAAGATGAGGGGAAGGAGTGTCTGAGTGTAATTAAAATATCCAGCAGGCTTTAGGATGTTCACCATTGGTAGGATGTGAAAAGAATATAATGGAATGATAAAGAGTGGCTTCATGGAAGACAGAGTGTTTATAATGTATAATACAAAGTGGAGTTTTGGTGAAAAGGAGGTTTCTGATTCGGTACCCTGGCATGGTCCTGAGATTCTGCATTTCTAACAGTCTCCAGGCAATGCTGATGTTGCTGTTCTGCAGAACTTACTTTGAGTAGTGAGGTACTAAAGGTGGGGCAGGGGGGAGATGATGTCTATTTCAAGCAAAGTGAAGAGTCCATTTTACGCCATGGAAAAATGAAAGCATTTGTTTGGTGAGTAGTTCCTTGAGCATAGGGGTACTATCAGATAATGAAGCTGGAAAATATAGATGGTAAATAGCCACAGGCTAAGGATTTGAACATTAGTTTTTGGCAAAGGAGAAGTTCACAGATGCCTCTGTTTGTAAGTGTGGTACTGTAGATTTGTTCATAAGGAAGCAAACAAGTTTTAAAGGATAGGATGCATTGAGGTAGTAAGAGAGAAAGGGATGGGAAGAAACTGTCAAGAGGCTATTGGTCCAGGATAGAAAACCTCCAGGCTGAATTTTAGTATTGAGGATAAAAAAAGAGTCCAGATTTGGCACCTATTATAATTGGAGAGTGTAGTCAATTATTAGTTGGGTTAAAAAAAAATGTGTCAAGGAAAAAAGATGCTTTATATTTTATTTTGTGTTTTTTTTTTTTTTTTTGCCAAGGAATTGCATATATGAAAACTCATAGGAAAAGTGGGTAGCAATGAAAAGTAAAAGTTATGGAGTGATAAGAAAATAATAAGTTTGCATGCTGTGTGCTACGTTGCTTCAGTTGTGTTTGACTCTTTGCGACCCTGTGGACCATAGCCTGCCAGCCGCCTCTGTCCATGGGATTCTCCAGGCTAGAATACAGGAGTGGGTTGCCATGCCCTCTTCCAGGGGATCTACCCAACCGAGGGTTTGAACCTGAGTATCTAAGTCTCCTGCATTAGCAGACAAGTTATTTATCACTAGCACCACCTGGAAGGGATCTGTAAGATGTCCATATGGGTATATCAATTAGATACTTAGAAGTTTGGAAGATAAATCACAAAAATAGGACACTGATGTTGATAATTAGAGTGAAGAGGACTGCATTAATTGAAATACACCACAAGCCAGTGAATTTTTCCATAATTATTTTTAATTGAATGAATACTGTAATGTCAGCCAAACAGTTTTGATAGAATGATACAAAAGATAGAGATTTTCACCTCATGGGAATGTGCATATGTGTGTTTATGCATATGCGATATAGACTTGGGAAAGTAATGTCTGTGACACTTGCCCTGTTAATTGGAAGATAAAGGCAATATAAGCTATTTCTTTCTAGAGGGGTTACTCTTATTTTCTGATTATGTGCTGTGGTGCCAGATGTCTCCAGAAAAAGTGTCCACAAGCTTAGCTCTGAGGCCAAGGGCATTTTTCTGTAATTGCTGACAAATAGTTTAGTAAATTACCGTATCAAGAGTAAAGTTGATGATAACTGCAAATCGTCAAGTAACCTGTGATGTCGAGCAATTTGTCGATATTCCAGTCCCTGGAGTCCTATCCCTGGATAGAGGCCTCATCCACTGCTCCTCTTCCAACTGTGGCTTTGTACCAATCAGGTGAGAAGAGTCTTAGGAAAGACACAATATGGTAAGATTCTTTATACATTTTTGTAATAAACTCGAGAATCTCTCTAAGTCTAAGAAATCTCTTCATTGATATTTTTTTTCTCTAGTTAGAACTCACAGAGTTTCAAAATAAGCCTCATGCATTGTATATCTTTCATCCGTTTGAGAAAAGTTTTCAATTGTACTCTCTTTACAGAAGACTCTAGTTGGGGAATTGGGAACACGTTTTTATTCAAGCTATTTCCTCCATGACACACAGTTTATGAATTACAGAAAGCTGAACCATAATATTTTAAGCACCTCAGTTAGTTTTCAGCTTTGAAATTACACTTTTAAAGAGTTCAGAAGTATCCTTCCAGTCTATTGATGTGAGGCAAATCCCTTGCTTCAATTAATAGCTATCGACGGAATGGTGGTAACAGAAGTCCGGCTCCGAGCAGCATATAACAAGATGATTATGGCGCTGGCGGCCAGCCAGACTGCCAGGCTGTTTTTCACGGGTGTTACTTTACTGACAGTACCTTCATGACATTTGTACCTTGACACCAGAAGTGCTAACAGCTGCAGCGCCAGTGTTAGAAAGGCACGAAAGACCTTTTTCAGCATTACTTGCTCTCACAGATTCTCAGCCCTAGGAGAATAAAGTCTAAAAACTGACTTCAGTCTGCTGTCTCCTTTGTGAAGATATTTGCTGCAGAGTCTGAAAAACAGTTCTGTTCCATGACATTGGACTTAGGGGAGATACAAGTTTTTCAAGGTAGAAGACGTGTGTGGTGACACAAGTGTATGATAAAAAGCAGTAACAAGGCTAGTCTGGGATTTCATGGTTTTTGTGAAACAGAATATTTCAGCAACCAATTCTGCGCTTAGTTACTTGCTGTAGGCAACCCTTTTGACCTCCTCACTGAGGAAGCAAAAATGACTAAAGGAGAAATATTCTAGTTTTCTTGAAGTTGGATGGTATTCTTAACTAATAGTGACAGATGTAAGAGTATGGCTTCTAGTGGTTGCTGCTAATGCCGAGCTTCAGGCTGTCGGGAATGAGGAAGGTCTAGACGTGTGAGCATGTGTGAGAAAGGAATTCAGATGATGAAAGGTGAA
>NW_017218136.1:0-12081 GCF_001704415.2 Capra hircus | reverse complement strand
GGTCGGGAAAATTCCCGGCGTTCCCGTCGCATCTCAAGAGGAGGCGCTCACAGGAAAGGCGAGAGGAACTCCAGGGTCGTGCCACCATTCCCAGAGTCCCCCAGATGTCTCAGTCCATTCCAGGGAAACTGTTTTCCCTGCACTGCCTCGACTTTCAAGCCGAGGATCGACTCACACCACGGTGGCACGTGGGACAGCCCTGTGGGAAAGCCTCGTGGAAAGGGGAAAGCCTCGAAAGCCACAGCTCCCTTTCCACGCGAAGGGAAGCGTGACACTGCTACGCTCGGGAGGAAAGGAACTTGCATGCCCCCACTCGAGACGAGGACTGACTCCCCTGGGGAGACTCCAGAAGTACCCCAAGATCCATGTCAGCACTGGAGAGGAATCCTCAGGTTCGGCACCGACTCCACACAAGGTCTTAGGCCCCGGCATCGACGGGAGAGGAATCCCGAGAGGCCCCGAGCAACTCGCATGGGGACTGGCCTTTCCTAAGGCCACCAGAGCGGGTCCCTGAGGTCCCCGTCGTAAGTCGAGAACACCTGCCGCAACTCGAGAAAATCCAGGAGGTTCTCCCCTCCAGGCGAGATGAGGCCCATTTCCGCTGAGGCGTCTAGAGGCTAATCACACCTAACTCTGGAACTTCCAAAGGGTCCTTCACACCCTTGCTGCAACTCAAGAAGTTCCCCGACATACCCGTCTCCACTCGAGAGGAAGCACGAGAGTCCCGCCCACATCCAGAGGAGCCCGTTTCCGCTCCTAGCTCGAGAGGAGGGATCCTTTCCCTGCGTGGTCGGGAAAGAATTCCCCGTTTCGTTCACATCTCAAGAGGAGGCGCTCTCCACAGGAAAGGCGAGAGGAACTCCAGGGTCGTGCCACCATTCCAGTCCCCCAGATGTCTCAGTCCATTCCAGGGAAACCTGTTTTCCCTGCACTGCCTCGACTTTCAAGCCGAGGATCGACTCACACACGGTGGCACGTGGGACAGCCTGTGGGGAAGCCTCGAGGGAAAGCCACAGATCCTTGATCCACGTGAAGGGAAGCGTGACACTGCTGCTACAGCTCGGGAGGAAAGCGCACGTGCATGCCCCCATCGAGACGAGGACTGACTCCCCTGGGAGACTCCAGAAGAACCCAAGATCCATGTCAGCACTGGAGAGGAATCCTCAGTTCCGGCACCGACTCCACACAAGGATTTAGGCCCCGGCATCGACGGGAGAGGAATCCCGAGAGGCCCCGCACAACTCGCCTGGGACTGGCCTTTCCTGAGGCCACCAGAGCGGGTCCCTGAGGTCCCCGTCGTAAGTCGAGAGCACCTGCCGCAACTCGAGAAAATCCAGGAGGTTCTCCCCTCCAGGCGAGATGAGGCCCATTTCCGCTGAGGCGTCTCGAGGCTAATCACACCTAACATCTGAACTTCCAAAGGGTCCTTCACCCCCTTGCTGCAACTCAAGAAGTTCCCCGACATACCCGTCTCACTCGAGAGGAAGCACGAGAGTCCCGCCCACATCCAGAGAGCCCCGTTTCCGCCTCCTATCGAGAGAGGGATCCTTTCCCTGCGTGGTCGGGAAAGAATTCCCGGCGTTCCCGTCGCATCTCAAGAGGAGGCGCTCTCCACAGGAAAGGCGAGAGGAACTCCAGGGTCGTGCCACCATTCCCAGAGTCCCCAGATGTCCAGTCCATTCCAGGGAAACCTGTTTTCCTGCACTGCCTCGACTTTCAAGCCGAGGATCGACTCACACCACGGTGGCACGTGGGACAGCCCTGTGGAAAGCTGTGGAAAGCCTCGAGGGGAAGCACAGATCCCTTGATCATGCGAAGGGAAGATGACACTGCTGCTACAGCTCGGAGATAGCGCACGTCATGCCCACATCGAGACAAGGACTGACTCCCCTGGGGAGACTCCAGAAGTACCCCAAGATCCATGTCAGCACTGGAGAGGAATCCTCAGGTTCCGCACCGACTCACACAAGGTCTTAGGCCCCGGCATCGACGGGAGAGGAATCCCGAGAGGCCCCAGCAACTCGCATGGGGACTGGCCTTTCTGAGGCACCAGAGCGGGTCCCTGGGTCCCCATCGTATGTCGAGATCACCTGCCGCACTCGAGAAATCCAGGAGGTTCTCCCTCCAGGCGAGATGAGGCCCATTTCCGCTGAGGCGTCTCGAGGCTAATACACCTAACTCTGGAAATTCCAAAGGGTCCTTCACACCTTGCTGCAACTCAAAAGTTCCCCGACATACCATCTCCACTCGAGAGGAAGCACGAGAGTCCGGCCCACATCCAGATGAGCCCCGTTTCCGCTCCTAGCTCGAGAGGAGGTATCCTTTCCTCGTGTCGGGAAGAATTCCCGGCTTCCCGTGCATCTCAAGAGGAGGCGCTCTCCACGGAAAGGCGAGAGGAACTCCAGGGTCGTGCCACATTCCCAGAGCCCCAGATGTCTCAGTCCATTCCAGGGAACCTGTTTTCCCTGCACTGCCTCGACTTTCAACCGAGGATCGAGACACACCACGGTGGCACGTGGGACAGCCTGGGGCGTGAAAGCCTCATGGGAAAGCCTCGAGGGAACCACAGATCCCTTGATCCCGCAAAGGAAGCGTGACACTGCTGCTACAGCTCGGAGGAAAGCGACGTGCATGCCCCCATCGAGACGAGGACTGACTCCCCTGGGAAACTCCAGAAGTACCCAAATCCATGTCAGCACTGGAGAGGAATCCTCAGTTCCGGCACCGACTCCACACAAGGTCTTAGCCCGGCATCGACGGAGAGGAATCCCGAGAGGCCCCCGAGCAACTCGCATGGGGACTGTGCTTTCTGAAGCCACCAGAGCGGGTCCCTGAGGTCCCCGTCGTAAGTCGAGAGCACCTGCCGCAACTGAGAAATCCAGGAGGTTCTCCTCCAGGCAGATGAGGCCCATTTCCGCTGAGGCGTCTAGAGGCTAATCACCTAACTCTGAACTTCCAAAGGGTCCTTCACACCCTTGCTGCAACTCAAGAAGTTCCCCGACTCCCGTCTCCACTCGAGAGGAAGCACGAGAGTCCGCCCACATCCAGAGAGCCCCGGTTCCGCTCCTAGCTCGAGAGGAGGATCCTTTCCCTGCGTGGTCGGGAAGAATTCCCGCGTTCCTTCGCATCTCAAGAGCAGGCGCTCTCCAGAGGAAAAGGCGAGAGGAACTCCAGGTCGTGCCACCATTCCAGAGTCCCCCAATGTCTCAGTCCATTCCAGGGAAACTGTTTTCCTGCACTGCCTCGACTTTCAAGCCAAGGATCGACTCACACCAAGGTGGACTGGACAGCCCTGTGGAAAGCCTGGGGAAAGCCTCGTGGAAAGCCTCGAGGGAAAGCACAGATCCCTTGATCCACGCAAGGGAGCGTGACACTGCTGCTACAGCTCGGGAGGAAAGGACTGTGCATGCCCACTCGAGACGAGGACTGACTCCCTGGGGAGACTCAGAATACCCCAAGATCCATGTCAGCACTGGAGAGGAATCTCAGTTCCGGCACCGACTCCACACAGATCTTAAGCCCGGCATCGCGGAGAGGAATCCCGAGAGGCCGCCGAGCAACTCGCATGGGGACTGGCTTTCTGAGGCCACCAGAGCGGGTCCCTGAGGTCCCCGTCGTAAGTCGAGAGCACCTGCCGCAACTCGAAAAATCCAGGAGGTTTCCCCTCCAGCGAGATGAGGCCCATTTCCGCTGAGCGTGTCGAGGCTAATACACCTAACCTCTGGAACTTCCAAAGGGTCCTTCACACCCTTGCTGCAACTCAAGAAGTTCCCGACATACCCGTCTCACTCGAGAGAAGCACGAGAGTCCGCCACATCCAGAGGAGCCCGTTTCCGCTCTAGCTCGAGAGAGGGATCCTTTCCCTGCGTGGTCGGGAAAGAATTCCGGCGTTCCCGTCGCATCTCAAGAGGAGGCGCTCTCCACAGGAAAGGCGAGAGGAACTCCAGGGTCGTGCCACCATTCCCAGAGTCCCCCAGATGTCTCAGTCCATTCCAGGGAAACCTGTTTTCCCTGCACTGCCTCGACTTTCAAGCCGAGGATCGACTCACACCACGGTGGCCGTGGGACAGCCTGTGGGAAAGCCTGAATGGGAAGCTCGAGGGAAGCCACAGATCCTTGATCATCGCGAAGGAAGAGTGACACTGCTGCTACTCTCGCGAGGATAGCGCACGTTCATGCCCAACTCGTGACAGGACTGACTCCCTGGGGAGACTCAGAAGTACCCCAAGATCCATGTCAGCACTGGAGAGGAATCCTCAGGTTCCGGCACCGACTCCACACAAGGTCTTAGCCCGGCATCGACAGGAGAGGAATCCCGAGAAGGCCCCTAGCACTCGCACGGGGACTGGCCTTTGCTGAGGCACCAGAGCGGGTCCCTGTGGTCCCTCGTTTGTCGAGATCACCTGCGCAACTCGAGAAAATCCAGGAGGTTCTCCCCTCCAGGCGAGATGAGGCCATTTCCGCTGAGGCGTCTGGAGGCGAATCACACCTAACCTCTGGAAATTCAAAGGGTCCTTCACACCTTGCTGCAACTCAACAAGTTCCCGACATGCCCATCTCCACTCGAGAGGAAGCACGAGAGTCCGCCCACATCCAGATGAGCCCGTTTCCGCTCCTAGTCGAGAGGAGGTATCTTTCCTTCGTGTTCGGGAGAGAATTCCCGCGTTCCCGTCGCATCTCAAGAGGAGGCGCTCTCCAGGGAAAGGCGAGAGGAACTCCAGGGTCTGCCACATTCCCGAGAGCCCCAGAAGTCTCAGTCCATTCCAGGGAATCCTGTTTTCCTGCACTGCTCGACTTTCAAACGAGGATCGAACACACCACGGTGGACGTGGGACAGCCCTATGGGAAAGCTCTGGAAGCCTCTGGGAAAGCCTCGAGGGAAAGCCACAGATCCCTTGATCCGCGAAGGGAAGCGTGACACTGCTGCTACAGCTCGGGAGGAAAGCGAAGTGCATGCCCCCATCGAGACGAGGACGGACTCCCGGAACTCCAGAAGTACCCAAATCCATGTCAGCATGGAGAGGATCCTCAGGTTCGGCACGACTCACGCATGGTCTTAGCACGGCATCGACGGAGAGGAATCCCGAGAGGCCCCGAGCAACTCGCATGGGGACTGTCCTTTCCTGAAGCCACCAGAGCGGGTCCTGAGGTCCCGTCGTAAGTCGAGAGCACCTGCCGCAACTTGAGAAAATCCAGGAGGTTCTCCCCTCCAGGCCAGATGAGGCCCATTTCCGCTGAGGCGTCTAGAGGCTAATCACACTAACCTCTGGAACTTCCAAAGGGTCCTTCACACCCTTGCTGCAACTCAAGAAGTTCCCCGACTTACCCGTCTCCACTCGAGAGGAAGCACGAGAGTCCCGCCCACATCCAGAGGAGCCCCGGTTCCGCTTCCTAGCTAGAGAGGAGGGATCCTTTCCCTGCGTGGTCGGGAAAGAATTCCAGGCGTTCCTTTCGCATCTCAAGAGGCGATCTCCAGAGGAAAAGCGAGAGGAACTCCAGGGTCGTGCCACCATTCCCAGAGTCCCCCAAATGTCTCAGTCCATTCCAGGGAAAACCTGTTTTCCCTGCACTGCTCGACTTTCAAGCCAAGGATCGACTCACACCACGGTGGAACGTGGGACAGCCCTGTGGCAAAGCCTCGTGGGGAAAGCCTCGAGGGGAAAGCCACAGATCCCTTGATCCACGCGAAGGGAAGCGTGACACTGCTGCTACAGCTCGGGAGGAAAGTACATCGTGCATGCCCCCACTCGAGACGAGGACTGACTCCCCTGGGGAGACTTAAGAACTACCCCAAGATCCTATGTCAGCACTGGAGAAGAATGCCTCAGCTTCTCGGACCGACTCCACACAAGATCTTAGGCCCCGGCATCGTACGGGAGAGGAATCCCGAGAGGCCCCGAGCAACTCGCAGGGGGACTGGCCTTTCCTGAGGCCACCAGAGCGGGTCCCTGAGGTCCCCGTCGTAAGTCGAGAGCACCTGCCGCAACTCGAGAAAATCCAGGAGGTTCTCCCCTCCAGGCGAGATGAGGCCCATTTCCGCTGAGGCGTGTCAAGGCAAATGACACCTAACCTCTGGAACTTCCAAAGGGTCCTCACCCCCTTGCTGCAACTCAAGAAGTTCCCGGACATACCCGTCTTCACTCGAGAGGAAGCACGAGAGTCCTGCCAACATCCAGAGGAGCGCCGTTTCCGCCTCCTAGATCGAGAGGAGGGATCCTTTCCCTGCGTGGTCGGGAGAGAATTCCCTGGCGTTCCCGTCGCATCTCAAGAGGAGGCACTCTCCACAGGAAAGGCGAGAGGAACTCCAGGGTTGTGCCACCATTCCCAGAGTCCCCCAGATGTCTCAGTCCATTCCAGGGAAACCTGTTTTCCCTGCAAAGCCTCGACTTTCAAGCCGAGGATCGACTCACACCACGGTGGCCCGTGGGACAGCCCTGTGGGAAAGCCTGATGGGAAAGCCAAGAGGGAAAGCCACAGATCCCTTGATTCATGCGAAGGGAAGAGTGACACTGCTGCTACTCCTCGGGAGGATAGCGCACGTTCATGCCCCAACTCGTGACAAGGACTGACTCCCCTGGGGAGACTCCAGAAGTACCCCAAGATCCATGTCAGCACTGGAGAGGAATCCTCAGGTTCCGCCACCGACTCCACACAAGGTCTTAGGCCCCGGCATCGACAGGAGAGGAATCCCGAGAAGCCCCCTAGCAACTCGCACGGGGACTGGCCTTTGCTGAGGCCACCAGAGCGGGTCCCTGTGGTCCCCGTCGTTTGTCGAGATCACCTGCCGCAACTCGAGAAAATCCAGGAGGTTCTCCCCTCCAGGCGAGATGAGGCCCATTTCCGCTGAGGCGTCTGGAGGCGAATCACACCTAACCTCTGGAAATTCCAAAGGGTCCTTCACACCCTTGCTGCAACTCAACAAGTTCCCCGACATGCCCATCTCCACTCCAGAGGAAGCACGAGAGTCCGGCCCACATCCAGATGAGCCCCGTTTCCGCCTCCTAGCTCGAGAGGAGGTATCCTTTACCTTCGTGTTCGGGAGAGAATTCCCGGCGTTCCCGTCGCATCTCAAGAGGAGGCGCTCTCCAGGGGAAAGGCGAGAGGAACTCCAGGGTCATGCCACCATTCCCAGAGCCCCCCAGAAGTCTCAGTCCATTCCAGGGAATCCTGTTTTCCCTGCACTGCCTCGACTTTCAAACCGAGGATCGAGACACACCACGGTGGCACGCGGGACAGCCCTACGGGAAAGCCTCGTGGGAAAGCCTCATGGGAAAGCCTCGAGGGAAACCCACAGATCCCTTGATCCGCGCAAAGGGAAGCGTGACACTGCTGCTACAGCTCGGGAGGAAAGCGAACGTGCATGCCCCCACTCGAGACGAGGACGGACTACCCGCGGAAAACTCCAGAAGTACCCCAAAATCCATGTCAGCACTGGAGAGGAATCCTCAGGTTCCGGCACCGACTCCACGCATGGTCTTAAGCACCGGCATCGACGGGAGAGGAATCCCGAGAGGCCCCCGAGCAACTCGCATGGGGACTGTCCTTTCCTGAAGCCACCAGAGCGGGTCCCTGAGGTCCCCGTCGTAAGTCGAGAGCACCTGCCGCAACTTGAGAAAATCCAGGAGGTTCTCCCCTCCAGGCCAGATGAGGCCCATTTCCGCTGAGGCGTCTAGAGGCTAATCACACGTAACCTCTGGAACTTCCAAAGGGTCCTTCACACCCTTGCTGCAACTCAAGAAGTTCCCCGACTTACCCGTCTCCACTCGAGAGGAAGCACGAGAGTCCCGCCCACATCCAGAGGAGCCCCGGTTCCGCTTCCTAGCTCAGAGAGGAGGGATCCTTTCCCTGCGTGGTCGGGAAAGAATTCCCGGCGTTCCTTTCGCATCTCAAGAGCAGGCGATCTCCAGAGGAAAAGCGAGAGGAACTCCAGGGTCGTGCCACCATTCCCAGAGTCCCCCAAATGTCTCAGTCCATTCCAGGGAAAACTGTTTTCCCTGCACTGCCTCGACTTTCAAGCCAAGGATCGACTCACACCACGGTGGAACGTGGGACAGCCCTGTGGCAAAGCCTCGTGGGAAAGCCTCGAGGGAAAGCCACAGATCCCTTGATCCACGCGAAGGGAAGCGTGACACTGCTGCTACAGCTCGGGAGGAAAGTACACGTGCATGCCCCCACTCGAGACGAGGACTGACTTCCCTGGGGAGACTTAAGAACTACCCCAAGATCCTTGTCAGCACTGGAGAAGAATGCTCAGCTTCCGGAACCGACTCCACACAAGATTTTAGGCCCCGGCATCGTCGGGAGAGGAATCCCGAGAGGCCCCCGAGCAACTCGCAGGGGACTGGCCTTTCCTGAGGCCACCAGAGCGGGTCCCTGAGGTCCCCGGCGTAAGTCGAGAGCACCTGCCGCAACTCGAGAAAATCCAGGAGGTTCTCCCCTCCAGGCGAGATGAGGCCCATTTCCGCTGAGGCGTCTCGAGGCAAATCACACCTAACCTCTGGAACTTCCAAAGGGTACTTCACACCCTTGCTGCAACACAAGAAGTTCCCCGACATTACCCGTCTCCACTCGAGAGGAAGCACGAGAGTCCCGGCCCACATCCAGAGGAGCCCCGTTTCCGCCTCCTAGCTCGAGAGGAGGGATTCCTTTCCCTTGCGTGGTCGGGAGAGAATTCCCGGCGTTCCCGTCGCATCTCAAGAGGAGGCGCTCTCCACAGGAAAGGCGAGAGGAACTCCAGGGTTGTGCCACCATTCCTAGAGTCCCCCCAGATGTCTCAGTCCATTCCAGGGAAACCTGTTTTCCACTGCACTGCCTCGACTTTCAAAGCCAAGGATCGAGCTCACACCACGGTGGCACGTGGGACAGCCCTGTGGAAAGCCTGAGGAAGGCCTCGTGGGAAAGCCTCGAGGGAAAGCCACAGATCCCTTCATCCACGCGAAATGGAAGCGTGACACTGCTGCTACAGCTCGGGAGGAAAGCGCACGTGCCATGCCCCCACTCGAGACGAGGACTGGACTCCACTGGGGAGACTCCAGAAGTACCCCAAGATCCATGTCAACATTGGAGAGGAATCCTCAGGTTCGGCACCGACTCCACACAAGGTTTTAGACGCCGGCATCGACGGGAGTGGAATCCCGAGAGGCCCCCGAGCAACTCGCATGGGGACTGGCCTTTCCTGAGGCCACCAGAGCGGGTCCCTGAGGTCCCCGTCGTAAGTCGAGAGCATCTGCCGCAACTCGAGAAAATCCAGGAGGTTCTCCCCTGCTGGCGATATGAGGCCCATTTCCGCTGAGGCGTCTCGAGGCTAATCACATCTAACATCTGTAACTTCCAAAGGGTCCTTCACACCCTTGCTGCAACTCAAGAAGTCCCCGACATACCCGTCTCCACTCGAGAGGAATCACGAGTCCCGCCCTCATCCAGAGGAGCCCCGTTTCCGCCTCTAGCTAGAGAGGAGGGATCCTTGCCCTGCGTGGTCGGCAAAGAATTCCCGGTATTTCCGCTTGCATCTCAAGAGGAGGCGCTCTCCACAGGAAAGGCGAGAGGAACTCCAGGGTCGTGCCACCATTCCCAGAGTCCCCCAGATGTCTCAGTCCATTCCAGGGAAACCTGTTTTCCCTGCACTGCCTCGACTTTCAAGCCGAGGATCGACTCACACCACCGGGTGGCACGTGGGACAGCCCTGTGGGAAAGCCTCCTGGGCAAGCCTCGAGGGAAAGCCACGAGATCTGTGGATCCACGCAAAGGGAAAGCGTGACACTGGCTGCTACAGCTCGAGAGGAAATCGCACCTGCATGCCCCAATTCGAGAGGAGGACTGACTCCCCTGGGGAGACTCCAGAAGTACCCCAAATCCATGTCAGCACTGGAGAGGAATCCTCAGGTTCTGGCACCGACTCCACACAAGGTCTTAGGTCCCGGCATCGACGGAGAGGAATACCGAGAGGCACCCGAACAACTCGCATGGTGACTGGCCTTTCCTGAGGCCACCAGAGCGGGTCCCATAGGTCCCCGTTGTAAGTCGAGACCACCTGCCGCAACTCCGAGAAAATCCAGGAGGTTCTCCCCTCCAGGCCAGATGAGGCCCATTTCCGCTGAGGCGTCTCAGAGGCTAATCACACCTAACCTCTGGAACTTCCAAAGGGTCCTTCACACCCTTGCTGCAACTCAAGAAGTTCCCCGACTTACCCGTCTCCACTCGAGAGGAAGCACGAGAGTCCCGCCCACATCCAGAGGAGCCCCGGTTTCCGCCTTCCTAGCTCGAGAGGAGGGATCCTTTCCCTGCGTGGTCGGGAAAGAATTCCCCGCGTTTCCTTTCGCATCTCAAGAGAGGCGACTCTCCAGCAGGAAAGCCGAGAGGAACTCCAGGGTCGTGCCACCATTCCCAGAGTCCCCCAAATGTCTCAGTCCATTCCAGGGAAAACCTGTTTTCCCTGCACTGCCTCGACTTTCAAGCCAAGGATCGACTCACACCACGGTGGCACGTGGGACAGCCCTGTGGGCAAAGCCTCGTGGGGGAAAGCCTCGAGGGAAAGCCACAGATCCCTTGATCCACGCGAAGGGAAGCGTGACACTGCTGCTACAGCTCGGGAGGAAAGCGCCCATGCAAGCCCCACATCGAGACGAGGACTGACTCCCCTGGGGAGACTCCAGAAGTACCCCAAGATCCATGTCAGCACTGGAGAGGAATCCTCAGGTTCGGCACCGACTCCACACAAGGTTTTAGACCCGGCATCGACGGGAGTGGAATCCGAGAGGCCCCCGAGCAACTCGCATGGGGACTGGCCTTTCCTGAGGCCACCAGAGCGGGTCCCTGAGGTCCCCGTCGTAAGTCGAGAGCATCTGCCGCAACTCGAGAAAATCCAGGAGGTTCTCCCCTCCTGGCGATATGAGGCCCATTTCCGCTGAGGCGTCTCGAGGCTAATCACATCTAACATCTGTAACTTCCAAAGGGTCCTTCACACCCTTGCTGCAACTCAAGAAGTTCCCCGACATACCCGTCTCCACTCGAGAGGAATCACGAGTCCCGCCCCATCCAGAGGAGCCCCGTTTCCGCCTCCTAGCTAGAGAGGAGGGATCCTTGCCCTCGTGGTCGGAAAGAATTCCCGGCATTTCCGTTGCATCTCAAGAGGAGGCGCTCTCCACAGGAAAGGCGAGAGGAACTCCAGGGTCGTGCCACCATTCCCAGAGTCCCCCAGATGTCTCAGTCCATTCCAGGGAAACCTGTTTTCCCTGCACTGCCTCGACTTTCAAGCCGAGGATCGACTCACACCACGGTGGCACGCGGGACAGCCCTGTGGGAAAGCCTCCTGGGCAAGCCTCGAGGGAAAGCCACAGAGATCTGTGGATCCACGCAAAGGGAAGCGTGACACTGCTGCTACAGCTCGAGAGGAAAATCGCACGTGCATGCCCCAATTCGAGAGAGGACTGACTCCCCTGGGGAGACTCCAGAAGTACCCCAAATCCATGTCAGCACTGGAGAGGAATCCTCAGGTTCGGCACCGACTCCACACAAGGTCTTAGGTCCCGGCATCGACGGGAGAGGAATACCGAGAGGCACCGACAACTCGCATGGTGACTGGCCTTTCCTGAGGCCACCAGAGCGGGTCCCATAGGTCCCCGTTGTAAGTCGAGACCACCTGCCGCAACTCGAGAAAATCCAGGAGGTTCTCCCCTCCAGGCCAGATGAGGCCCCATTTCCGCTGGGTCTAGAGGCTAATCACACCTAACCTCTGGAACTTCCAAAGGGTCCTTCACACCCTTGCTGCAACTCAAAAGTTCCCCGATTACCCGTCTCCACTCGAGAGGAAGCACGAGAGTCCCGCCCACATCCAGAGGAGCCCCGGGTTCCGCTTCCTAGCTCGAGAGGAGGGATCCTTTCCCTGCGTGGTCGGGAAAGAATTCCCGCGTTCCTTTTCGCATCTCAAGAGCAGGCGATCTCCAGAGGAAAAGCGAGAGGAACTCCAGGGTCGTGCCACCATTCCAGAGTCCCCCAAATGTCTCAGTCCATTCCAGGGAAAACTGTTTTCCCTGCACTGCCTCGACTTTCAAGCCAAGGATCGACTCACACCACGGTGGAACG
>NW_017218135.1:0-12084 GCF_001704415.2 Capra hircus | reverse complement strand
CGCTCTCCACACGAAAGACGAGAGGAACTCCAGGGTCGTGCCACCATTCCCAGAGTCCCCCATGTGTCTCAGTCCATTCCAGGGAAAACTGTTTTCCCTGCACTGCCTCGACTTTCAAGCCGAGGATCGACTCACACCACTGTAGCACGTTGGACAGCCCTGTGGAAAAGCCTCGTGGGAAAGCCTCGAGGAAAGCCTCGAGGGAAAGCCAGAGATCCCTTGATCCACGCGAAGGGGAAGAGTGACACTGCTGCTACAGCTCGGGAGGAAAGCGCACGTGCATGACCCCACTCGAGACGAGGATTTACTCCCTGGGGAGACTCCAGAAGTACCCCAAGAACCATTTCAGCACTGGAGAGGAATCCTCAGGTTATGGCACCGACTCCAAACAAGGTCTTAGGCCCTGGCATCGATGGGAGAGGAATTCCGAAAGGCCCCTGAGCAACTCACATGGGTACTGGCCTTTCCTGAGGCCACCAGAGCGGGTCCTGAGGTCCCCGTCCTAAGTCGAGAGCACCTGCCGCAACTCGAGAAAATCCAGGAGGTTCTCCCCTCCAGGCGAGATGAGGCCCTTTTCCTCTGAGGCGTCTCGAGGCTAACCATACCTAACATCTGGAACTTCCAAAGGGTCCTTCACACCCTTGCTGCAACTCAAGAAGTTCCCCGACATACCTGACTCCACTCGAGAGGAAGCACGAGAATCCCGCCCACATCCAGAGGAGCCCCGTTTCCGCCTCATACCTCGAGGTCAGGTATCCTTTCCCTGCATGTTCGGGAAAGAATTCCCGGTGTTCCCGTCGCATCTCATGAGGAGGCGCTCTCCACAGGAAAGGCGGAGGAACTCCAGGGTCATGCCACCATTCCAAGAGTCCCCCAGATATCTCAGTCTGCCGGGGTCCAGCCCCGCTGGATCCAGGGAATTCGACGGATGGACGGCGTTGTCGTGGAAAGTCTTTTTTATTTATTAATGTAAGATTAGATTAAGAATTATAGGTGTAGTAAGAAGATTAACTGGAGGAAAAGGGCTGAATATCTTTGGTTTACGTGGAAGGCCAATAAAATTCCAGACAAAGAATTTTCACCATCTACGTTGGGCCACCAGCCCCTGCTTGAATATCTAAGGGTGCCTCACCTTAAGCTCCCTTTCGTGCAGGTCTTAACAGCCAGGCAAGTAAGTAGACCTGGCGAGCCTCCGCGCCCCTGGTGGAGATTCAGCCTGAAGTTAAAGTAAAAAGCAGAGAGAAGGAAAGGGAAGAGAAGAAGAAAGAGAGAAAAAGACACGGGGGGGAGCCTGAGTCTCAGAAACCAGGCCGAGAGACTAGTTCGAGAAACTGGTCCGAGAAACTGGCCCCATCCTTTATTGTTCATAAAGCCTTTTATACTTTTGATAAAACATGGAGTTCAATGGGTAACACAAAATTATGTAGCGTTTGCACCCCAGACTCTTTCTGTACATCATTTTGTATACAAAAGGTCTCTGGTGATTTACATTATCTTCTGGCCAAGAGGCTTGTTAAACACTTTTTGGCTCTCTTCCTTAATGAATGTTAATTTTGTTTCCTCTGAAGTGTTTTTCTTTAATCTGCATTTCCTTAAATGCATTAAAGTTACATCTCTATAAAACAAAGGTGCAGTGGGTTATAACAAAGAAGGTACTTAACTCAAAGATCTAATGTTCCTAATACCAGGTCTACTACTTGTTTTTTTTAATATACCAACTCTATCTAAAAATAAAGGATATGAAAATTTAGCAGCAAGCATTGACCCAAAAAATGAAACTTTTAATCAGTCCTATTATAAAGATTTTGACTCCTCGGATGCCCCTACATTCCTAGGATGCTTTAAGCTTCCTGTGCCTCCTGGGGAAAGGAGGCCTCAAACAATCACATGCCCAGCTGTACGAGTCCTGCAGGCAGGCTAGAAAGCATTCAGAGGGGTTTTTGGATTGAAACACTCTTTCAAATGCTGAAGACTAAAGCCCTGAATTGACTTTTTCCAGAAAATGTCAGAAGAGTGGAAAAGCAGAGCAAAAAAGCCGGCAGATTTTTGTTGGGGTATGTGCGTAGGAACTTCCAGAGGGGTCCCTGAAGTCTGAACACACCATGCCTATGTCAGCTTTCTTCCTCATGACGTTATCACGGACGGGAGTCCTCATACTGGCTCCCAGCATCAGTCCAATCCAGAGGAACCTGTTTTCCCTGCACTGCCTCGACTTTCACGCTGAGGATCAACTCACACCACGGTGGCACGAGGGAAAGCCCTGTGAGAAAGCCTCGTGGGAAAGCCTCCAGGGAAAGCCACAGATGCCCTTGATCCACACGACGGGAAGCGTGACCCTGCTGCTACAGCTCGGGAGGAAAGCACACGTGCGTGCCCTCACTTGAGAGGAGGATTGACTCTCCAGGGGAGACTCCCAGAAGAACCCCAATATCCATGTCAGCACTGCAGAGGAAACCTCAGGTTCCGGCCCCGAACCACACAAGTTGTTCGGCCCGGGCATCAACAGGAGAGTTATCAAGAGAAGCCCCCCAGCATCTGGCATGGGGACTGGCCTTTGATGAAGCCACCAGAGCGGGTCCCTGACGTCCCCGTCGTAAGTCGGGAGCACCTGCCGCAACTCGAGAAAATCCAGGAGGTTCTCCCCTCCAGGCGAGATGAGGCCCATTTCCAATGAGGTGTCTCGAGGCTAATTACATCTAATCTCTGGAACTTCCAAAGGGTCCTTCACACCCTTGCTGCAACTCAAGAAGTTCCCCGACATTCCCATCTCCACTCGAGAGGAAACACGAGGGTCCTGCCCACATCCAGAGTAGCCCCGTTTCATCCTCCTAGCTAGAGATGAGGGATCCTTTCCCTGCTTGGTCGGGAAAGAACTTCCGGCATTCCCGTCGCATCTCAGGTGGAGGCGCTCTCCACAGGAAGGGAGAGAGGAACTCCATGGTCGTGCCACCATTTCAAGCGTCCCCAGATGTCTCAGTCCATTCCAGAGGATCTTGTTTTTACAGAGTGCCTAAACTTTCATGCCGAGGATCGCCTCACACCACGGTGGCACGGGGGACAGCCCTGTGGGAAAGCCTCGTGGGAAAGCCTCTAGGAAAAGCCTAGAGGAAAAGCCACAGATCCATTGATCCACGCGACGGGAAGCATGACACTGCTGCTACAGCTCGGGAGGAAGGGGCATGCGCATGCCCCCACTCGAGACGAGGACTGATTCCCCTTGGGAGACTTCAGAAGTATCCCAAAAACATGTCAGCACTGGAGAGGAATACTCAGGTTCTGGCCCCCACTCCACACAAGGTCTTGGGCCCCGGCATCTACCGGTGAGGAATCCCGAGAGGCCCTCTAGCAACTCACATGGGAACTGGTCTTTCCTAAGGCCAACAGAACGGGTCCCTGAGGTCCCCGTCGTAAGTCGAGAGCACCTGCCACAACTCGAGAAAATGAAGGAGATTCGCCCCTTCAGGCGAGATGAAGCCCATTTCCACTGAGACGTCTCGAGGCTAATCACACCTAACCTCTGGAACTTCCAAAGGGTCCTTCACACCATAGCTGCAACTCAAGAAGTTCCACGAGAGACCCGTCGCCACTACATAGGAATCACCAGGGTACCACCCACATCCAGAGGAGCCCCAATTCCCCCTCCTAGCTCAATGTGAGGGATCCTTTCCCTGATTGGCCGGGAAAGAATTCCTGTCGTACCTGTCGGCATCTCAAGAGGAGGCACGCTCCGCAAGAAAGGTGAGAGGAACTCCAGGGTCGTTCCACCATTCCAAGAGTCCCCCAGAAGTCTCAGTCCTTTACAGAGGAACTTGTTTACCCTGCACTGCCTCGACGTTCACGCGGAGGACCGACACACACGATGGTGGCACGTGGGACAGCCCTGTGGGAAAGCCTCGTGGGAAAGCCTCGAGGGAAAACAAGAAACCCCTTGATCAACCCAACGGGAAAATTGACTCTGCTCCTAATGCTCGGGAGAAAAGCGCACGTGCATGCCCCCATTGGAGACGAAGATGACTCCCCTGTGGAGACTCCAGTAGTACCCCAAGATCCATGTTAGCACTGGAGAGGAAACCTCAGGTTCGGGCACCGACTCCAAACAAGGTCTTAGGCCCCGTCATCGGACCGGAGAGGAATCCCGAGAGGCCCCTTAGCAACTCGCAAGTCGACTGGCATTTCCTGAGTGGACCAGAGCGGGTTACATAAGTCCCGGTCGTAACTGGAGAGCACCTGCTGAAACTCGAGAAAATCCAGGAGGTTCTCCCCTGCAGGCGAGATGAGGCCCATTTCCGCTGAGGCGTCTCGAGTCTAATCACACCTAACCTCTGGAACTTCCAAAGGGTCCATCACACCCTTGCTGCAACTCAAGAAGTTCACCGACATACCCGTCTCCACACGAGAGGAAGCACCAGAGACCCGCCCACATCCAGAGGAGCCCCGTTTCCGCCTCCTAGCTCGAGAGGAGGGATCCTTTCCCTGCGTAGACAGGAAAGAATTCCTGGCGTTCCTGGCGCATCTCAAGAGGAGGCGCTCTCCACAGGAAAGGCGAGAGGAACTCCAGGGTCGTGCCACCATTCCCCAGAGTCCCCCAGATGTCTCAGTCCATTTCAGGGAAACCTGATTTCCCTGCACTGCCTCGAATTTCTAGCCGAAGATCGACTCACACCAGGATGGCACATGAAACAGCCCTGTGGGAAAGCCTCGTGGGAAAGCCACGAGGGAAAGCCACAGATCCCTTGATCCATGCAAAAGGAAGCGTGACACTGCTGCTACAGCTCGGGAGGAAAGCGCACGTTCATGCCCCCACACAAGACGACGACTAACTCCCCTGGGGAGACTCCAGAAGTACCCCAAGATCCATGTCCACACTGGAGAGGAATCCTCCGGTTCCGGCACCGACTCCATACAAGGTCTTAGGCCCCGGCATCGAAGGGAGAGGAATCCTGAGAGGCCCCCGAGGAACTCGCATGGCTCCTGGCCCTTCCTGAGGCCACTAGAGCGGGTCCCTGAGGTCCCCGTCGTAAGTCGAGAGCACCTGCCGCAACTAGAGAAAATCCATTAGGTTTCTCCCCTCCAGACGAGATGAGGCCCATTTCCGCTGAGGCGTCTCGACGCTAATTACACCTAACCTCTGGAACTTCCAAAGGGTCCTTCACACCCTAGCTGCAACTCAAGAGGTTCCAGGAGAGACCCGTCGCCACTCCATAGGAATCACCAGGGTACCACCCACATCCAGAGGAGCCCCAATTCCCCCTCCTGGCTCAAAATGAGGGATCCTTTCCCTGATTGGCCGGGAAAAATTCCTGTCGTACCTGTCGCATCTCAAGAGGAGGCACGCTCCACAAGAAAGGTGAGAGGAACTCCAGGGTCGTTCCACCATTCCAAGAGTCCCCCAGATGTCTCAGTCCTTTCCAGAGGAACTTGTTTACCCTTCACTGCCTCGACGTTCACGGGGAGGACTGACTCACACGATGGTGGCACGTGGGACAGCCCTGTGGGAAAGCCTCGTGGGAAAGCCTCGTGGGAAAGCCTCGAGGGAAAACAAGAAACCCCTTGATCAACCCAACGGGAAAATTGACTGTGCTCCTAATGCTCGGGAGAAAAGCGCACGTGCATGCCCCCATTGGAGATGAAGATGACTACCCTGTGGAGACTCCAGTAGTACCCCAAGATCCATGTCAGCACTGGAGAGGAAACCTCAGGTTCGGGCACCGATTCCAAACAAGGTCTTAGGCCCCGTCATCGACCGGAGAGGAATCCCGAGAGGCCCCTTAGCAACTCCAAGTCGACTGGCATTACCTGAGCGGACCAGAGCGGGTTACATAAGTCCCGGTCGTAACTGGAGAGCACCTGCTGACACTCGAGAAAACCCAGGAGGTTCTCCCCTGCAGTCGAAATGAGGCCCATTTCCGCTGGAGGCGTCTCGAGTCTAATCACACCTAACCTCTGGAACTTCCAAAGGGTCCTTCACACCCTTGCTGCAACTCAAGAAGATCCCCGACATACCCCTCTCCACTCGAGAGGAAGAACAAGAGTCCCGACCACATCCAGAGGAGCCCCGTTTCAGCCTCGTACCTCGCGGTCAGGTATCCTTTCCCTGTATGTTCCGGAAAGAATTCCCGGTGTTCCCGTCGCATCTCATGAGGAGGCGCTCTCCACAGGAAAGGCGAGAGAAACTCCAGTGTCGTGCCATCATTCCAAGAGTCCCCCAGATATCTCAGTGTGCCGGTGTCCAGCCACGCTGCATCCAGGGAATTCGACGGATGGACGGCGTTGACGTGGAAAGTCTTGTGTATTTATTAATGTAAGATTAGATTAAGAAATTATAGGGTAGTAAGAAGATTAACTGGAGGAAAAAGGCTGAATAGCTAGGTTTACGCGGAAGGCCAATAAAATTCCCGACAAGGAATTTTCTGGCGGACTCTGGGAATGGTGGCACGACCCTCGAGTTCCTCTGTGACTTTCACACTAGGCTTTCCCACAGGGCTTTCACACGAGTCTTATCCACAGGGCTGTCCCATGTGCCACCGTGGTGTGAGTCGATCCTCGGCTTGAAAGTCGAGGCAGGGCAGGGAAAACAGGTTTCCCTGGAATGGACTGAGACATCTGGGGGACTCTGGGAATGGTTGCACGACCCTGGAGTTCCTCTCGCCTTTCCTGTGGAGAGCACCTCCTCTTGAGATGCGACGGGACGCCGGGAATTCTTTCACGACCACGCAGGGAAAGGATCCCTCCTCTCGAGCTAGGAGGCGGAAACGTGGCTCCTCTGGATGTGGGCGGGACTCTCGTTCTTCCTCTCGAGTGGAGACGGGTATGTCGGGGATCTTACTGAGTTGCAGCAAGGGTGTGAAGGACCCTTTGGAAGTTCCAGAGGTTAGGTGTGATTAGTCTCGAGACGCCTCAGCGGAAATGGGCCTCATCTCGCCTGGAGGTGAGAACCTCCTGGATTTTCTCGAGTTGCGGCAGGTGCTCTCGACTTACGACGGGGACCTCAGGGACACGCTCTGGTGGCCTCAGGAAAGGCCAGTCCCCATGCGAGTTGCTCTGGGGCCTCTCGGGATTCCTCTCCCCTCGATGCCGGGGCCAAAGATCTTGTGTGGAGTCGGTGCCGGAACCTGAGGATTCCTCTCCAGTGCTGACATGGATCTTGGGGTACTTCTGGAGTCTCTCCAGGGGAGTCAGTCTTCGTCTCGAGTGGGGGCATACATTTGCGCTTTCCTCCCGAGCTGTAGCAGCAGTGTCACGCTTCCCTTCGCGTATATCAAGGGATCTGTGGCTTTCCCTCGAGTCTTTCCCACGAGGCTTTCCCATGAGGCTTTCCCACAGGGCTGTCCCACGTGCACCGTGGTGTGAGTCGAACCTCGGCTTGAAAGTCGAGGCAGTGCAGGGAAAACAATGGACTGAGACATCTAGGGGACTCTGGGAATGGTGGCACGACCCTGGAGTTCCTCTCGCCTTTCCTGTGGAGAGCACCTCCTCTTGAGTTGCGACGGGAACACGGGAATTCTTTCCCCGACCACGCAGGGAAAGGATCCCTCCTCTCGAGCTAGGAGGCGGAAACGGGGCTCCTCTGGATGTGGGCGGGACTCTCGTGCTTCCTCTCGAGTGGAGACGGGTATGTCGGGGAACTTCTTGAGTTGCAGCAAGGGTGTGAAGGACGCTTTGGAAGTTCCAGATGTCAGATGTGATTAGCCTCGAGACGCCTCAGCGGAAATGGGCCTCATCTCTCCTGGTAGGGGAGAACCTCCTGGATTTTCTCGAGTTGCGGCTGGTGCTCTCGACTTACGACGGGGACCTCAGGGACCCGCCATGCTGGCATCAGGAAAGGCCAGTCCCCATGCGAGTTGCTTGGGGTCTTCTGGGGATTACTCTCCCGTCGATGCTGGTGCCTAAGACCTAGTGTGGAGTTGTTGCCGGAACCTGAGGATTCCTCTCCAGTGCTGACATGGATCTTGGGGTACTTCTGGAGTCTCCCCAGGGGAGCCAGTCCTCGTCTCGAGATGGGGCATGCACGTGCGATTTCCTCCCAAGCTGTAGCAGCAGTATCACGCTTCCCTTCGCGTGGATCAAGGGATCTGTGGCTTTCCCTTGAGGCTTTCACAGGAGGCTTTCACACGAAGTTTTCCCACAGGGCTGTCCCACGTGCCACCGTGGTGTGAGTCGATCCTCGGCTTGAAAGTCGATGCAGTGCAGGGAAAACAGGTTTCCCTGGAATGGACTGAGACATCTGGGGGACTCTGGGAATGGTGGCACGACCCTGGAGTTCCTCTCGCCTTTCCTGTGGAGAGCGCCTCCTCTTGAGAAGCGACGGGAACGCGGGGAATTCTTTCCCGACCACGCAGGGAAAGGATCCCTCCTTTCGAGCTAGGAGGCGGAAACGGGGCTCCTCTGGATGTGGGCGGAACTCTCGAGCTTCCTCTCGAGTGGAGACGGGTATGTCGGGGAACTTCTTGAGTTGCAGCAAGGGTTGAAGGACCCTTTGGAAGTTCCCGAGGTTAGGTGTGATTAGCCTCGAGACGGCTCAGCGGAAATGGGCGTCATCTCGCCTGGAGGAGAGAACCTCCTGGATTTTCTCGAGTTGCGGCAGGTGCTCTCGACTTACCACGAGGACCTCAGGGACCCTCTCTGGTGGCCACAGGAAAGGCCAGTCCCCATGCGAGTTGCTCGGGGGCCTCACGGGATTCCAATCCCGTCGATGCCAGGGCCTAAGACCTTGCGTGGAGTCGGTGCCGGAACCTGAGGATTCCTTTCCAGTGCTGACATGGATCTTGGGTACTTCTGGAGTCTCCCCAGCGGAATCAGTCCTCGTCTCGAGTGGGGGGATTCACGTGCGCTTTCATCCCTATTTGTAGCAGCAGTGTTGCGCTTCCCTTCGCGTCAATCAATGGTTCTGTGGCTTTTCCTCGAGGCTTTCCCACGAGGCTTTCCCACAGGGCTGTCCCACGTGCCACCGTGGTGTGAGTCGATCCTCGGCTTGAAATTGGAGGCAGTGAAGGGAAAACAGGTTTCCCAAGAATGGACTGAGACATCTCGGGAACTCTGGGAATGGTGGCAGGACCCTGGAGTTCCTCTCGCCTTTCCTGTGGAGAACGCCTCCTCTTGAGATGCGACGGAAACGCCGGGAATTCTTTCCCCACCACGCAGGGAAAGGATCCCTCCTCTCGATCTTGGAGGCGGAAACGGGGCTCCTCTGGATGTGGGTGGGACTCTCGTGCTTCCTCTCGAGTGGAGACTGGTTTGTCGGGGAACTTCTTGAGTTGCAGCAAGGGTGTGAAGGACCCTTTGGAAGTTCCAGTTGTCAGATGTGATTTAGCCTCGAGACGCCTCAGCGGAAATGGGCCTCATCTCTCCTGGAGGGGAGAACCTCCTGGATTTTCTCGAGTTGCGGCAGGTGCTCTCCACTTACGATGGGGACCTCAGGGACCCGCCCTGGTTGCCTCAGGAAAGGTCAGTCCCCATGCAGTTGCTCGGGGGCCTCTCGGGATTCCTCTCCCGTCGATGCCGGGGACTTAGACTTGTGTGGAGTCGGTGCCAGATCCTGAGGATTCCTCTCCAGTGCTGACATGGATCTTGAGGTACTTCTGGAGTCTCCCCAGGTAGACAGTCCTCGTCTCGAGTGGGGCATGCACGTGCGATTTCCTCCCGAGCTGTAGCAGCAGTGTCACACTTCCCTTCGCGTGGATCAAGGGATTTGTGGCTTTTCCTCGAGGCTTTCCCAGGAGGCTTTTCCACGAGGCTTTCATACAGGGCTGTCCCACGAGCCACCGTGGTGTGAGTCGATCCTCGGCTTGAAAGTCGAGACAGTGCAGGGAAAAACAGGTTTCCCTGGAATGGACTGAGGCATCTGGGGACTCTGGGAATGGTGCACGACCCTGGAGTTCCTCTCTCCTTTCCTGTGGAGAGGCGCCTCCTCTTGAGATGCGACGGGAAAGCCGGGAGTTTATTCCCGATCACGCAGGGGAAGGATCCCTCCTCTCGAACCAGGAGGCGGAAACGGGGCTCCTCTGGATGTGGGCGGGACTCGCGTGTTTCCTCTCGAATGGAAACGGGTATGTCGGGGAACTTCTTGAGTTGCAGCAAGGGTGTGAAAGACCCTTTGGAAGTTCCAGATGTTAGATGTGATTAGCCTCAAGTCGCCTCAGCGGAAATGGGCCTCATCTCGCCTGGAGGGGAGAACGTCCTGGAGTTTCTCTAGTTGTGGCAGGCACTCTCGACTTACGACGGGGACCTAAGGGACCTGCTCTGGTGGCCTCAGGAAAGGCCAGTCCCCATTCGAGTTGCTCGGGGGCCTCTCGGATTCCTCTCCCGTCGATGCCGGGGCCTAAGATCTTGTGTGGAGTCGCTGCCGGAACCTGAGCATTCCTTTCTAGTGCTGACATGGATCTTGGGGTACTTCTGGAGTCTCCCCAAGGGAGTCAGTCCTCATCTCGAGTGGGGGCCTGCACGTTCGCTTTCCTCCCGAGCTGTAGCAGCAGTGTCGAACTTACCCTTCGCGTGGATCAAGGGATCTGTGGCTTTCACTCGAGGCTTTCCCACGAGGCTTTCCACGAGGCTTTCCCACAGGGCTGTCCCACGTGCCACCGTGGTGTGAGTCGATCCTCGGCTTGAAAGTCGAGGCAGTGCAGGGAAAACCGGTTTCCCTGAAATGGACTGAGAAATCTGGGGTCTCTGGGAATGGTGGCACGACCCTGGAGTTCCTCTCGCCTTTCCTGTGGAGAGCGCCTCTTCTTGAGATGCAACGGGAAACGCGGGGAATTCTTTCCCCACCACGCAGGAAAGGATTTCTCCTCTCGAGCCTGGAGACGGAAACTGGGGCTCCTCAGTTTGTGGGCGGGACTCTCGTGCTTCCTCTCGAATGGAGACGGGTATGTCGGGGAACTTCTTGAGTTGCAGCAAGGGTGTGAGGGACCCTTTGTAAGTTCCAGATGTTAGATGTGATTAGCCTCAGACGCCTCAGCGGAAATGGGCCTCATCTCGCCTGGAGGGGAGAACCTCCTGGATTTTCTCGAGTTGCGACAGGTGCTCTCGTCTTACGTCGGGGATCTCAGGGGACCCGCTCTGGTGGCCTCAGGAAAGGCCAGTCCCCATTCGAGTTGCTCGGGGGCCTCTCGGGATTCCTCTCCCGTCGATGCCGGGGCCTAAGATCTTGTGTGGAGTCGGCTGCCGGAACCTGAGCATTCCTTCTCAGTGCTGACATGGATCTTGGGGTACTTCTGGAGTCTCCCCAAGGGAGTCAGTCCTCATCTCGAGTGGGGGCCTGCACGTTCGCTTTCCTCCGAGCTGTAGCAGCAGTGTCGAACTTACCTTCGCGTGGATCAAGGGATCTGTGGCTTTCACTCGAGACTTTCCCACGAGGCTTTCCCACGAGGCTTTCCCACAGGGCTGTCCCACGTGCCACCCGTGGTGTGAGTCGATCCTCGGCTTGAAAGTCGAGGCAGTGCAGGGAAAACCGGTTTCCCTGAAATGGACTGAGAAATCTGGGGTCTCTGGGAATGGTGGCACGACCCTGGAGTTCCTCTCGCCTTTCCTGTGGAGAGCGCCTCTCTTGAGATGCAACGGGAACGCGGGGAATTCTTTCCCCCACGCAGGAAAGGATTCCTCCTCTCGAGCCTGGAGCGGAAATGGGGCTCCTCAGTTTGTGGGCGGGACTCTCGTGCTTCCTCTCGAGTGGAGACGGGTATGTCGGGGAACTTCTTGAGTTGCAGCAAGGGGTGTGAGGACCCTTTGAAGTTCCAGATGTTAGATGTGATTAGCCTCAAGACGCCTCAGCGAAATGGGCCTCATCTCGCCTGGAGGGGAGAACCTCTGGATTTTCTCGAGTTGCGACAGGTGCTCTCGACTTACGTCGGGGACCTCAGGGACCCGCTCTGGTGGCCTCAGGAAAGGCCAGTCCCCATGCGAGTTGCTCGGGGGCCTCTCGGGATTCCTCTCCCATCGATGCCGGGGCCTAAGAACTTGTGTGGAGTCGGTGCCAGAACCTGAGGTTTCCTCTCCAGTGCTGATATGGATCTTGGGGTACTTCTGGGTCTCCAGTCAGTCGTCCTCGTCGAGTGGGGGCATGCACCTGCGCTTTCCTCCCGAGCTGTA
>NW_017218134.1:0-12084 GCF_001704415.2 Capra hircus | reverse complement strand
GAAAGCTCGAGGAAAGCCCCTCGAGGGAAAGCCCTCGAGGGAAAGCCTCAGATTTTTCATCCACGCGAAGGGAAGCATGACACATGCTGCTTACAGCTTCGGGAGGAAAGTGCACGTGGCATGACCTAAGTCGAGACGGAGGACTGAACTGCCCTGGGGAGACGTCCAGAAGATACCCCCAAAGATCTATGTCAGCACTGGAGAGGAAACTCCGTCAGGTTACACGGCACCTACTCCACACAGACGTTAGGCTCCCGACACTCAGACGGGAGAGAATCCGACGAGGCACCCGAGCAACTCCCATGGGGACTGGCCTTTCCTCGAGGCAGACAGAGGCGGTCCCTGAGGTCCCGTCGTAAGTCGAGAGGCACCGCTGCCGGCAACTCGAGAAAATCCAGGAGGTTCTCCCTCAGGCGAGATGAAGCACCATTTCACGCGGAGGCCGTCTCGAGGCTATTGAAACACGCTAAGGCCTCTGGAACTTTCAAAGCGATCCTTCACGCCCTTGCTGGCAACTCAAAGAAGTTCCCGCGACATACCCTCATCCAACTCGAGATGGAAGCAGCGAGATCCCCTGCCACAATCGCAGAGAAGCCCGTTTGCCGCCTGTCAGATCGAGGAGGAATTGGAATCCTTCCTGCCGCCTGGTTGTCGGGAAAGAATTTCCCGGCTTCAGGTCCATTCAAGAGGAGCACGGTCTCCACAGGAAGCGACGAAGGGAACTCCAGCGGTGCGTGAAACCAATTGCCGAGTGCACAGATGATTCTCAGGTCCATTCCAGGGAAACCTGCTATTCCGCTGCACTGCCTCGACTTTCAGCCGAGATCACTCACAAACCCACGGTGGCACGGTGCGGACAGCCCTGTGGGAAGCCTCGTGGAAAGCATCGGGGAAAAGCCTCGAGGAAGCCACAGACTATGATCTCACGCAAGGGAAGTGGACAATTGCTGCCTACAGCTCGAGTCAGGTAAAGCGCACGTGCATGCCCACTCCCCCAGATCGACGAGGACTGACTCCCGCTGTGGGGAGACCTTTTACAGAAGTAACCTGCCACAAGGCTGTCCACGTGCCACCGTGGTGAGAGTCGATCCTCGCTTGAAAGTCGAGGCAGTGCAGGGAAAAAAGGTTTCCCTGAATTGGACTGAGACATCTGAGGGACTCTGGGAATGGTGGCACGACCCTGGAGTTCCTCTCGCCTTTCCTGTGGAGAGCGCCTCTTCTTGAGATGCGACGGAAACGTCGGGGAATTCTTTCCCGAACACGAAGGGAAAGGATCCCTCCTCTCGAGCTAGGAGGCGGGAAACGGGGCTCCTCTGGATGTGGGCCGGACTCTCGTGCTTCCTTTCGAGTGGAGACGGGTATGTCGGGGAACTTCTTGAGTTGCAGCAAGGGTGTGAAGGACCCTTTTGAAATTCCAGATGTTCGGTGTGATTAGCCTCGAGACGCCTCACTGGAAATGGGCCCTCATCTCGCCTGGAAGGGGAACCTCCTGGATTTTCTCTAGTTGCGGCAGGTGCTCTCGACTTACGACGGGGACCTCTGGGACCCGCTCTGGTGGCCTCAGGAAAGGCCAGTCCCCATGCTAGTTTCATGGGCCTCTCGGGATTCCTCTCCCGTCGATGCTGGGGCCTAAGACCTTGTGTAGAGTCGGTGCAGGAACCGGAGGATTCCACTCCAGTGCTGACATGGTTCCTGGGGGTACTTTTGGAGTCTCCCTAACGGAGTCAGTCCTCGTCTCGAGTTGGGGCATGCACGTGCGCTTTCCTCCAGAGCTGTAGCTGTAGTGTCACGCTTCCCTTTGCGTGGATGAAGGAATCTGTGGCTTTCCCCCGAGTCTTTCCCACGAGGCTTTCCCACGAGGCTTTCCAAATGGCAGTCCAACGTGCCACCGTGGTGTGAGTCATTCCTCGGCTTGAAAGTCGAGGCAGTGCAAGGAAAACACGTTTCCCTGGAGTGGACTGAGACATCTGGGGGACTCTGGGAATCGTGGCACGACCCTGGAGTTCCTCTCGCCTTTCCTGTAGAGAGCGCCCCTCTCTTGAGCTGCGATGGGAAGGCCAGGAATTCTTTCCTGAACACGCAGGGAAAGGAACCCTCCTCTCTAGCTAGGAGCGGAAACGGGGCTCCTCTGGATGTGGGCGGACTCTCGTGCTTCCTCTCGAGTCGAGACGGTATGTCGGGGAACTTCTTGAGTTGCAGCAAGGGTGTGAAGGACCCTTTGAAAGTTCCAGAGGTTAGGTGTGATTAGCCTCGAGAAGCCTCAGCGGAAATGGGCCTCATCTCGCCTGGAGGGAGAACCTCCTGGATTTTCTCGAGTTGCGGCAGGTGCTCTCGACTTACGACGGGAACCTCAGGGACATGATCTGGTGGCCTCAGGAAAGGCCAGTCCCATGCGAGTTGCTCGGGGGGCCTCTCGGTATTCCTCTCCCATCGATGCCGCGGCCTAAGACCTTGTGTGGAGTCGGTGCCGGAACCTGAGGATTCCTCTCCAGTGTTGACATGGATCTTGGGGTACTTCCTGAGTCTCCCCTGTGGAGTCAGTCCTCGTCTCGAGTGGGGCATGCACGTGCGCTTTCCTCCCCAGCTGTAGCAGCAGTGTCACGCTTCCCTTCGCCGTGGATCAAGGGATCTGTGGCTTCCCTCGAGGCTTTCCCACGATGCTTTCCACGAGTCTTTCCCACAAGGCTGCCCACGTGCCACCGTGGTGTGAGTCGATCGTCGGCTAGAAAGTCGAGGCAGTGCAGGGAAAGCAGTTTCCCTGGAATGGACTGAGACATCTGGGGACTCTGGGAATGGTGGCACGACCCTGGAGTTCCTCTCGCCTTTCCTGTGGAGAGTGCCTCCTCTTGAGATGCGACGGAAATGCTGGGAATTCTTTCCGACCACGCAGGGAAAGGATCCCTCCCTCGAGCTAGGAGGAGGAAACAGGGCTCCTCTGGATGTGGGCGGGATTCTCGTGCTTCCTCTCGAGTGGAGACGGGTATGTCGGGGAACTTCTTGAGTTGCAGCAAGGACGTGAAGGACCCTTTGAAAGTTCCAGAGGTTAGGTGTAATTAGCCTCGAGACGCCTCAGTGGAAATGTGCCTCATCTCGCCTGGAGGGGAGAACCTCCTGGATTTTCTCGAGTTGCGGCAGGTGCTCTCGACTTACGACGGGGACCTCAGGGACCCGTTCTGCTGGCCTCAGGAAAGGCCAGTCCCCATGTGAGTAGCTCGGGGGCCTCTCGGGATTCCCTCTCCGTTGATGTCGGAGCCTAAGGTCTTGTGTGGAGTAGGTGCTGTAACCTGAGGATTCCTCTCCAGTGCTGACATAGATCTTGGGGTACTTCTGGAGTCTCCCCAGGGCAGTCAGTCCTCTACTCGAGTGGGGCATGCAAGTGCGCTTTCCTCCCGAGCTGTAGCAGCAGTGTCACGCATCCCTTCGCGTGGATCAACGGATCTGTGGCTTTCCCTCGACGCTTTCCCAAGAGGCTTTTCCACGAGGCTTTCCACAGGGCTGTCCCACGTGCCACCGTGGTGTGAGTCGATCCTCGGCTTGAAAGTCGACGCAGTGCAGGGAAAACAGGTTTCTCTGGAATGGATTGAGACATCTGGGGGACTCTGGGAATGGTGGCAAGACCCTGGAGTTCCTCTCGCCTTTCCGGTGGAGAGCGCCTCCTCTTGAGATGCGACGGAACCCGGGAATTCTTTCCCGACCACGCAGGGAAAGGATCCCTCCGCTCGAGGTATGAGGCGGAAACGGGGGCTGCTCTGGATTTGGGCGGGACTCTCGTGCTTCCTCTCGAGTGGAGACGGGTATGTCGGGGAACTTCTTGAGTTGCAGCAAGGGTGTGAAGGACCCTTTGGGAAGTTCGAGAGGTTAGGTGTGATTAGCCTCGACACGCCTCAGCAGAAATGGCCTCATCTCGCCTGGAGGGAGAACCTCCTGGATTTTCTCGAGTTGCGGCAGGTGCTCTCGACTTAAGACTGGGACCTCAGGGACCCGCTCTGGTGGCCTCAGGAAAAGGCCAGTCCCCATGCAGTTTGCACGGGGCCTCTCGGGATTCCTCTCCCGTCGATGCCGGGCCCGGACCTTGTGTGGAGTCTGTGCCGGATCCTGAGGATTCCTCTCCAGTGCTGACATGGATCTTGGGTACCTCTGGAGTCTCCCAGGGAGTCATTCCTCTTCGCGAGTGGGATATGCACGTGGGTTTTCCTCCCGAGCTGTAGCAGCAGTGTCACGCTTCCCTTCGCGTGGATCATGGGATCTGTGGCTTTCCCTCGAGGCTTTCTCAGGAGACTTTCCCACGAGGCTTTCCCACAGGGCTGTCCCACATGCCACCGTGGTGTGAGTCGATCCTCAGCTTGAAAGTCGAGGCAGTGCAGGGAAAAAAGGTTTCCCTGGAATGGACTGAGACATCCAGGGGACTCTGGGAATGGGGCGTGATACTGAAGTTACTCTCGCCTTTCCTGTGGAGAGCGCCTTCGCTTGAGATGAGACGGGAACGCTAGGAATACTTTCCCGACCACGCAGGGAAAGGATCCCTCCTCTCGAGCTAGCAGGCGGAAACGGGGCCACTCTGGATATGGGCGGGACCCTTGGGATCCTCTTGAGAAGGGACGGGTATGTCAGGGAACTTCTTGAGTTGCAGCAAGGGTGTGAAGGACCCTTTGGAAGTTCCAGAGTTTAAGTGTGATTACCCCCTTGTTGCCTCAGCGGAAATGGGCCTCATCTCGCCTGGATTGGGGAACCTCCTGGATTTTCTCGAGTTGCGGCAGGTGCTCTGGACTTACGATGGGACCTCAGGGACCCACCCTGGTGCCCTCAGGAAAGGCCAGTCCCCATGGGAATTGCTCTGGGGCCTCTCGGGATTCCTCTCCCGTAGATTCCGGGGTCTAGACCTTGTGTGGAGTCCGTGCCGGAACCTGAGCATTCCTCTCCAGTGCTGACATGGATCTTGGGTACTTCTGGAGTCTCCCAGGGGAGTCAATCCTCGTCGCGAGTGGAGATATGCATGTGGGTTTTTCTCCCGAGCTGTAGCAGCAGTGTCAACCTTCCCTTCGCGTGGATCATGGGATCTGTGGCTTTCTCTCGAGGCTTTCTCAGGAGACTTTCCCACGAGGCTTTCCCACAGGGCTGTCCCACATGCCACCGTGGTGTGAGTTGATCCTCAGCTTGAAAGTCGAGGCAGTGTAGGGAAAAATGGTTTCTGTGGAATGGAATGAGACATCTGGGGGAGTGTGGGAACGGTGGCACGAACCTGGAGTTCCTCTCGCCTATCCAGTGGAGAGCGCCTCCTCTTGAGATGCGAAGGGAACGCCGGGAATTCTTTCCCGACCACGCAGGGAAAGGATCCCTACTCTCGAGCTAGGAGGCGGAAACGGGTCTCTGCTGGATGTGGCCGGGAATCTCGTGCTTCCTCTCGAGCGGAGACCGGTTTGTCGAGGAACTTCTTGAGTTGCAGCAAGGGTGTGAAGGACCCTTTGGAAGTTCCAGAGTTTAGGTGTGATTAGCCTCGAGACGCCTCAGCGGATATGGGCCTCATCTCGCCTGGAGGGGAACCTCCTGGATTTTCTCGAGTTGCGCAGGTGCTCTCGACTTACGACGGAACCTCAGGGACCCGCTGTGGTGGCGTCAGGAAAGCCAGTCCCCATGCGAGTTGCTCGAGGCCCTCTCGGGATTCCTCTCCGTCGATGCAGGGGCCTAAGATCTTTGTGTGGAGTCGGTGCCGGAACCTGAGGATTCCTTTCCAGTGCTGACATGGATCTTGGGTACTTCTGGAGTCTCCCCAGGGAGTCAGTCCTCGTCTCGAGTGGGGCATGTACGTGCACTTTCCTACCGAGCTTAGCAGTAGTGTCGCACTTCCCTTGCCGTGGATCAAGGGATTTGTGGCTTTCCATCGAGGCTTTCCCACGAGGCTTCCCACAGCGCTGTCCCACGTGCCACCGTGTGTGAGTCCAACCTCGGCTAGAAAGTCGAGACAGTGCAGGGAAATCAAGTTTCCCTGGAATGGACTGAGACATCTGGCGGACTCTGGGAATGGTGGCACAACCCTGGAGTTCCTCTCCATTCCTGTGGAGAGCACCTCCTCTTGAGATGCGAAGGGAACGCCAGGAATTCTTTCCGACCCACGCAGGGAAAGGATCCCTACTCTCGAGCTTAGGAGGCGGAAACGGGTCTCTGCTGGATGTGGGCGGGAGTCTCGTGCTTCCTCTCGAGCGAGACCGGTTTGTCGAGGAACTTCTTGAGTTGCAGTAAAGGAATGAATGACCCTTTGGAAGTTCCAGATGTTAGATATGATTAGCCTCCAGACGCCTCAGTGGAAATGGGCCTCATCTCGCCTGGAGGGGAGAACCTTCTGGATTTTCTCGAGTTGCGGCAGGTGCTCTCGACTTACGACTGGACCTCAGGGACCCGCTCTGGTGGCCTCAGGAAAGGCCAGTCCCCATGCGAGATGCTCGGGGCCTTTCGGGATTCCTCTCCCGTCGAAGCCGGGGCCTAAGACCTTGTGTGGAATCGGTGCCGGAACCTGAGTATTCCTCTCCAGTGCTACATGGATCTTGGTACTTCTGGAGTCTCCCCAGGGGAGTCAGTCCTCGTCTCGAGTGGGGGCAATGCAGGTGCGCTTTCCTCCCGAGCTGTAACAGCAGTGTCGCGCTTCCCTTGGCTGGATCAAGCGGATCAGGGGCTTTCCCTCGAGGCTTTCCCATGAGGCTATCCCACGAGGCTTTCCCACAGGGCTGTCCACGTGCCACCGTGGTGTGAGTCGAATCCTCGGCTTGAAAGTCGAGGCAGTGTAGCGAAAACAGGTTTCCCTGAATGGACTGAGACATCTGGGGACTCTGGGAATGTGCCACGACCCTGGAGTTCCTCTCGCCTTTCCTGTGGGAGCGCCTCCAATTGAGATGCGACGGAAAAGCCGGAATTCTTTCCCGACCACGCAGGGAAAGGAAGCCTCCTCTCGAGCTAGGAGGCGAAACGGGCCTCCTCTGGTTGTGGGCGGGACTCTCGTGCTTCCTCTCGAGTGGACCGGTATGTCGGGAACTTCTTGGTGGCAGCAAGGTTGTGAAGACCCTTTGGAAGTTCCAGAGTTTAGGTGTGATTAGCCTCAAGAGCCTCAGTGGAAATGGGCCTCATCTCGAATGGAGGGAGAACCTCCTGGATTTTCTCGAGTTGCGGCAGGTGCTCTCGACTTACGACGGGCGACATCAGGACCCGCTCTGTGGCCTCAGGAAAGGCCAGTCCCCTTGCGAGTGCTCGGGGACCTCTCGGGTTTCTGCTCCCGTCGATGCTGGGGCCTAAAACCTTGTGTGGAGTCAGTGCCGGAACCTGAGGATTCCTCTGCAGTGCTGACATGGAACTTGGGCGTACTTCTGGAGTCTCCCCAGGGAGTCATCCTCGTCTCGAGTGGCGGACATGCACGTGCGCTTTCCTTCCGAGCTGTAACAGCAGTGTCGCGCTTCCCTTGGCGTGGATCACGGGGATCTGGGGCTTTCCCTCGAGGCTTCCCACGAGGTTTTCCCACTAGGCTTTCCCACAGGGCTGTCCCACGTGCCACCTTGGTGTTTCGTCGATCCTCGACTTGAAATCGAAGGCAGTGCAGGGAAAACAGTTTCCCTGGAATGGACTGAGACTTCTGCAGGACTCTGGGAATATTGACATGACACTGGAGTTCGTCTCGACTTTCCTGTGGAGAGCGCCTCCCTTGAGATGCGAGCGGAACGCCGGGAATTTTTTCCGACCACGCAGGGAAAGGATCCCACCTCTCGAGCTAGGAGCGGAAACGGGTCTCCGCTGGATGTGGGCGGACTCTCGTGCTTCCTCTCGAGTGGAGACCGGTTTTTCGAGGAACTTCTTGAGTTGCAGTAAGGGTGTGAAGGACCCTTTGAAGTTCCAGAGTTTAGGGTGATTAGCCTCAGGACGCCTCAGCGAAATGGGCCTCATCTCGCCTGGAGGCAGAACCTCCTGGATTTTCTCGAGTTGCAGCAGGTGCTCTCGACTTACGACGGGAACCTCAGGGACCGCTGTGGTGCGTCAGGAAAGGCCAGTCCCATGCGAGATGCTCGGGGCCTCTCGGTTCTATCCCGTCGAAGCCGGGGCCTAAGACCTTGTGTGGAATCGGGCCGGAACCTGAGGATTCCTCTCCAGTGCTGACATGGATCTTGGGGTACTTCTGGAGTCTCCCCAGGGAGTCAGTCCTCGTCTCGAGTGGGGCATGCAGTGCGCTTTCCTCCGAGCTGTAGCAGCAGTTCACGCTTCCCTTCGCGTGGATCAAGGATCAGGGGCTTTCCCTCGAGGCTTTCCCATGAGGCTTTCCCACGAGGCTTTCCCACAGGGCTGTCCCACGTGCCACCGTGTGTGAGTCGATCCTCGGCTTGAAAGTCGAGGCAGTGTACGGAAAACAGGTTTCCCTGAATGGATTGAGACATCTGGGGACTCTGGGAATGTGCAGACCCTGGAGTTCCTCTCGCCTTTCCTGTGGAGAGCGCCTCCAATTGAGATGCGACGGAAGCCGGGAATTCTTTCCCGACCACGCAGGCGAAAGGATCCCTCCTCTCGAGCTAGGAGCGGAAACGGGCTCCTCTGGTTGTGGGCGGGACTCTCGTGCTTCCTCTCGAGTGGAGTCGGTATGTCGGGGAACTTCTTGAGTTGCAGCAAGGGTGTGAAGGACCCTTGGAAGTTCCAGAGTTTAGTGTGATTAGCCTCAACGCCTCAGTGGAAATGGCCTCATCTCGAATGGAGGAGAACCTCCTGGATTTTCTCGAGTTGCGCAGGTGCTCTCGACTTACGACGGGGACATCAGGGACCCGCTCTGGTGCCTCAGGAAAGGCCAGTCCCTTGCGAGTTGCTCGGGGACCTCTCGGGTTTCTGCTCCCGTCGATGCTGGGGCCTAAACCTTGTGTGGAGTCAGTGCCGGAACCTGAGGATTCCTCTGCAGTGCTGACATGGTCCTTGGGTACTTCTGAGTCTCCCCAAGGAGTCAGTCCTCGTCTCGAGTGGGACATGCACGTGTGCTTTCCTTCCGAGCTGTAGCAGCAGTGTCGCACTTCCCTTCGCGTGGATCAAGGAATCTGTGGCTTTCCCTCGAGGCTTTCCCACGAGGCTTTCCCACGAGGCTTTCCACAGAGCTGTCCACGTACCACTGTGGTGAGAGTCGATCCTCGGATTGAAAGTCGAGGCAGTGCAGGGAAACAGGTTTCCTGGAATGGACTGAGACATCTGGGGGACTCTGGGAATGGTGGCACGACCCTGGAGTTCCTCTCGCCTTTCCTGTGGAGAGCGCCTCCTCTTGATATGCTCGGGAACGCCGGAATTCTTCCCGACCACGCAGGGAAATATCCCCGCTCTCGAGCTATGAGGCGGAAACGGGGCTCCTCTGGATGAGGGCGGATTCTCGTGCTTCCTCTCCAGTGGAGACGGGTATGTTGGGGAACTTCTTGAGTTGCAGCAAGGGTGTGAAGGACCCTTTGGAAAGTCAAGAGGTTAGGTGTGATTAGCCTCGAGATGCCTCAGCGGAAATTGGCCTAATCTCGCCTGGAAGGGAGAACCTCCTGGATTTTCTCGAGGTGCGGCAGGTGCTCTCGACTTACAATTGGGACCTCAGGGACCCGCTCTGGTGGCCTCAGGAAAGGCCAGTCCCCAAGCGAGTTGCTCCGGGCCTTTCGGGATTCCTCTCCCGTCAATGACGGGGCCTAAGATCTTTGTGGAGACCGTGCCGAACCTGAGGATTCCTCTCCAGTGCTGACATGGTCCTGGGGTACTTCTGGAGTCTCCCCAGGGGAGTCAGTCCTCGTCTCGAGTGGGGCATGCACGTGCGCTTTACTCCCGAGCTGTAGCAGCAGTGTCACACTTCCCTTTGCGTGGATCAAGGGATCTGTGGTTTTCCTCGAGGCTTTCCCACGAGGCTTTCCCACGAGGCTTTCACACAGGGCTGTCCCACGTGCCACCGTGGTGTGAGTGGATCCTCGGCTTGAAAGTCGAGGCAGTGCAGGGAAAACAGGTTTCCCTGGAATGGACTGAGAAATCTCTGCACTCAGGGAATGGTTTCACGACCCTGGAGATCCCCTCGTGTTTCCTGTGGAGACCGGCTCCTCTTGAGATGTGACCGGAACGCCGGGAATTCTTTCCCGACAACGCAGGGAAAGGATTCCACCTCTCGATTTATCAGGCGGAAACGGGCTTCTCTGGATGTGGGCAGGACTCTCGTGCTTCCTCTCGAGTGGAGAGGGGTACGTCGGGGAACTTCTTGAGTTGCAGCAAGGGTGTGAAGGACCTTTGGAAGTTCCAGAGGCCAGGTTGATTAGCCTCGAGACGCCTCCGCGGAAATGGCTTCATCTCGCCTGGAGGGAGAACCTCCTGGATTTTCTCGAGTTGCCACAGGTGCTCTCGACTTAAGACGAGGACCTCAGGGACCTGCTCTGGTGGCCTCAGGAAAGGCCAGTCCCCATGCGAGTTGCTAGCGGCCCTTCGGGATTCCTCTCCCGTCGATGCCGGGGCCTAAGACGTTGTGTGGAGACGGTGCCGGAACCTGAGGATTCCTCTCCAGTGCTGACATGGATCTTGGGGTACTTCTGGAGTCTCCACCGGGGATTCAGTCCTCGTCTCGACTTAGGTCATGCACGTGCACTTTCCTCCCGAGCTGTAGCAGCAGTGTCATGCTTCCCTTCGCGTGGATGAAGAAATCTGAGGCTTTCCCTCGAGGCTTTCCCTCGAGGCTTTCCTCGAGTCTTTCCCACAAGGCTGTCCCACGTGCCACCGTGGTGAGAGTCGATCCTCGGCTTGAAAGTCGAGGCAGTGCAGGGAAAAAAGGTTTCCCTGAATTGGACTGAGACATCTGAGGGACTCTGGAATGGTGGCACGACCCTGGAGTTCCTCTCGCCTTTCCTGTGGAGAGCGCCTCTTCTTGAGATGCGACGGAAACGTCGGGAATTCTTTCCCGAACACGAAGGGAAAGGATCCCTCCTCTCGAGCTAGGAGGCGGAAACGGGGCTCCTCTGGATGTGGGCCGGACTCTCGTGCTTCCTTTCGAGTGGAGACGGGTATGTCGGGGAACTTCTTGAGTTGCAGCAAGGGTGTGAAGGACCCTTTTGAAATTCCAGATGTTCGGTGTGATTAGCCTCGAGACGCCTCACTGGAAATGGGCCTCATCTCGCCTGGAAGGGAGAACCTCCTGGATTTTCTCTAGTTGCGGCAGGTGCTCTCGACTTACGACGGGGACCTCTGGGACCCGCTCTGGTGGCCTCAGGAAAGGCCAGTCCCCATGCTAGTTTCATGGGGCCTCTCGGGATTCCTCTCCCGTCGATGCTGGGGCCTAAGACCTTGTGTAGAGTCGGTGCAGGAACCGGAGGATTCCACTCCAGTGCTGACATGGTTCCTGGGGTACTTTTGGAGTCTCCCTAACGGAGTCAGTCCTCGTCTCGAGTTGGGGCATGCACGTGCGCTTTCCTCCAGAGCTGTAGCTGTAGTGTCACGCTTCCCTTTGCGTGGATGAAGGAATCTGTGGCTTTCCCCGAGTCTTTCCACGAGGCTTTCCCACGAGGCTTTCCCAAATGGCAGTCCAACGTGCCACCGTGGTGTGAGTCATTCCTCGGCTTGAAAGTCGAGGCAGTGCAAGGAAAACACGTTTCCCTGAGTGGACTGAGACATCTGGGGGACTCTGGGAATCGTGGCACGACCCTGGAGTTCCTCTCGCCTTTCCTGTAGAGAGCGCCCCCTCTTGAGCTGCGATGGGAAGGCCAGGAATTCTTTCCTGAACACGCAGGGAAAGGAACCCTCCTCTCTAGTAGGAGGCGGAAACGGGGCTCCTCTGGATTGGGCGGGACTCTCGTGCTTCCTCTCGAGTCGAGACGGGTATGTCGGGGAACTTCTTGAGTTGCAGCAAGGGTGTGAAGGACCCTTTGAAAGTTCCAGAGGTTAGGTGTGATTAGCCCTCGAGAAGCCTCAGCGGAAAATGGGCCTCATCTCGCCTGGAGGGGAGAACCTCCTGGATTTTCTCGAGTTGCGGCAGGTGCTCTCGACTTACGACGGGAACCTCAGGGACATGATCTGGGTGGCCTCAGGAAGGCCAGTCCCCATGCGAGTTGCTCGGGGCCTCTCGGTATTCCT
>NW_017218133.1:0-12085 GCF_001704415.2 Capra hircus | reverse complement strand
ACTGGAGTCGCACTTAGCTTCGTGTAAGCAGGGATTTCAGCTTGACGGGGACTTGCTGCCTCCTCTTCCCCCGAGGAGGCTCGCTTCCCTGCTGGCTGTGCACTCGCCTATCAGGCGGGGGCGCAGGGCTCCTCCAGCAGGTCTTGCCTCAGGGGCTGCTTCCCCTGAGTTGGGGCTGTGGGCAGGAACCCAGACACGCAGGATCAGGCCCCAAACACCTGCACATGTCTCTGCTGGGGAGGAGAGTGCTAGGGAACCTACGTCTGTCATACACTTTCTGGGCACCCAAGGAATCAGCCTCCGTGTGTGCGGGGCTGAAAACCCCAGCCAGGGGCCCTGGGAGCCTGGTGCTCTCCGTGTGGCGCTGAATCTGGGCGGCCAAGCAACCGCTGGAGGAGCCCTGCAGTTGCCCTTTCCCTTCCCTCTGACAGAATTCTCACTGCTGGAAGCCCTTGGCAGTGTGCAACCCACCAGCCCCTAAGCTCTCCTTAAGGAGGACTGGGACCTAAGTGCAAAGGCAAGGCAGGATTGGAGCTGAGGCAAGAAAGGCGCCAGTGGCGACTCCCAGGCTCCTGCTGCCTGCTCCTTCCTGGAGAGGCAGCCTAAAAGCAAGGCAAGTCTGGGCAAGGCTAGCCCCGGCAGAGCAGCCTCGCGCCAGGAACTCTGCCAGATCGGGGCTCTGAGCAGAGCTAGAGCTCTGCCGTACTGGAGGCGCACTTAGCGCCGTGCAAGCAGGGCTTTCAACTTGACGGGGCTGGGGCTGCTCCTCTTCCCCCGAGGAGGCTCGCTTCCCTGCTGGCTGTGCACTCGCCTATCAGGCGGGGGCGCAGGGCTCCTCCAGCAGGTCTTGCCTCAGGGGCTGCTTCCCTGAGTTGGGGCTGTGGGCAGGAACCCAGACACGCAGGATCAGGCCCCAAACCACCTGCACATGTCTCTGCTGGGGAGGAGAGTGCTAGGGAACCTACGTCTGTCATACACTTTCTGGGCACCCAAGGAATCAGCCTCCGTGTGTGCGGGGCTGAAAACCCCAGGGGGCCTGGGAGCCTGGTGCTCTCGTGCGGCGCTGATTCTGGGCGGCCAAGAACCGCTGGAGGAGCCCTGCAGTTGCCCTTCCCTTCCCTCTGACAGAGCTCTCACTGCTGAGCCCTTGGCAGTGTGCAACCCACCAGCCCCTAAGCCTCTCCTCAAGGAGGCTGGGACCTAAGTGCAAAGGCAAGGCAGGATTGGAGCTGAGGCAAGGAAGGCGCCAGTGGCGTCTCCCAGGCTCCTCTGCCTGCTCCTTCCTGGGAGGGAGCCTAAAAGCAAGGCAAGTCTGGGCAAGGCTAGCCCCCGCAGAGCAGCCTGCGGCCAGGAACTCTGCCAGATCGGGGCTCTGAGCAGAGCTAGAGCTCTGCCGTACTGGAGGCGCACTTAGCTCCGTGCAAGCAGGGCTTTCAGCTTGACGGGGCGGCTGCCTCCTCTTCCCCCGAGGAGGCTCGCTTCCCTGCTGGCTGTGCACTCGCCTATCAGGCGGGGGCGCAGGGCTCCTCCAGCAGGTCTTGCCTCAGGGGCTGCTTCCCCTGAGTTGGGGCTGTGGGCAGGAACCCAGACACGCAGGATCAGGCCCCAAACACCTGCACATGTCTCTGCTGGGGAGGAGAGTGCTAGGGAACCTACGTCTGTCATACACTTTCTGGCACGCCAAGGATCAGCCTCCGTGTGTGCGGGCTGAAAACCCCAGCCAGGGCCCTGGGAGCCTGGTGCTCTCGTGCGGCGCTGATTCTAGGCGGCCTAGAGAACCGCTGGAGGAGCCCTGCAGTTGCCCTTCCTTCCCTCTGACAGAGTCTCACTGCTGAAGCCCTTGCAGTGTGCAACCCACCACCCCTAAGCCCTCCCAAGCGACGCCTGGCACCTATGTGCAAAGGCAAGGCAGGATTGGAGCTGAGGCAAGGAAGGCACCAGTGGCGTCTCCCAGGCTCGCTCAGACAGCTCCTTCCTGGGGAGGAGCCTAAAAGAAGGCAAGTCTGGGCAAGGCGAGCCCCCGGCGAGCAGCCTCGCGCCAGAAACTCTGCCAGATCGGGCTCTGAGCAGAGCTAGAGCTCTGCCGTACTGGAGGCGCACTTAGCTCCGTGCAAGCAGGGCTTTCCTCTTGACTGGGCTCGGCTGCCTCCTCTTCTCCCGAGGAGGCTCGCTACACTGCTGGCTGTGCTCTCGCCTATCAGGCGGGCGCGCAGGGCTCCTCCAGCAGGTCTTGCCTCAGGGGCTGCTTCCCCTGAGTTGGGCTGTGGGCGGGAACGCCAGACACGCAGGATAAGGCCCCAACCACCTGCACATGTCTCTGCTGGGGAGGAGAGTGCTAGGGAACCTACGTCTCTCACACACTTTCTAGGCACCCACGGAGTCAGCCTCTGGGAGTGTGGGGATGCAAAACCCAGCCAGGGGCCCTTGAACCTGGTGCTCTCCGTGCGGAGCTTTGTCTGGGCGGCCAAGGAACCGCTGAAGGAGCCCTGCTGTTGCCCTTCGCTTCCTCTGACAGAGCTTTCACTGCTGGAGCCCTTGGCAGTGTGCAACCCACCAGCCCCTAAGCCCTCCTCAAGGACGCTTGGGACCTAAGTGCAAAGGCAAGGCAGGGGTAGAGCTGAAGCCAGGAAGGCGCCAGTGGCGTTTCCGAGCCTCACACAGCCTGCTCCTTCCTGGGGAGGGAGCCTTAAAGCAAGGCAAGTCTGCGCAAGGCTCGCCTATGGCAGAGCATCTTGGTGCCAGGAACTCTGCCAGATCGGGCCTCTGAACAGAGCTAGAGATCTGCCGTACTGGAGTCGCACTTAGCTTCGTGTAAGCAGGGATTTCAGCTTGACGGGGACTTGCTGCCTCCTCTTCCCCCGAGGAGGCTCGCTTCCCTGCTGGCTGTGCACTCGCCTATCAGGCGGGGGCGCAGGGCTCCTCCAGCAGGTCTTGCCTCAGGGCTGCTTCCCCTGAGTTGGGGCTGTGGGCAGGAACCCAGACACGCAGGATCAGGCCCCAAACACCTGCACATGTCTCTGCTGGGGAGGAGAGTGCTAGGGAACCTACGTCTGTCATACACTTTCTGGGCACCCAAGGAATCAGCCTCCGTGTGTGCGGGGCTGAAAACCCCAGCCAGGGGCCTGGGAGCCTGGTGCTCTCCGTGTGGCGCTGATCTGGGCGGCAAGCAACCGCTGGAGGAGCCCTGCAGTTGCCCTTCCCTTCCCTCTGACAGAATTCTCACTGCTGGAGCCCTTGCAGTGTGCAACCACCAGCCCCTAAGCTCTCCTTAAGGAGGACTGGGACCTAAGTGCAAAGGCAAGGCTAGGATTGGAGCTGAGGCAAGAAAGGCGCCAGTGGCGACTCCCAGGCTCCTGCTGCCTGCTCTTCCTGGAGAGGCAGCCTAAAAGCAAGGCAAGTCTGGGCAAGGCTAGCCCCCGGCAGAGCAGCCTCGCGCCAGGAACTCTGCCAGATCGGGGCTCTGAGCAGAGCTAGAGCTCTGCCGTACTGGAGGCGCACTTAGCTCCGTGCAAGCAGGGCTTTCACTTGACGGGGCTGGGCTGCCTCCTCTTCCCCGAGGAGGCTCGCTTCCCTGCTGGCTGTGCACTCGCCTATCAGGCGGGGGCGCAGGGCTCCTCCAGCAGGTCTTGCCTCAGGGGCTGCTTCCCCTGAGTTGGGGCTGTGGGCAGGAACCCAGACACGCAGGATCAGGCCCCAACCACCTGCACATGTCTCTGCTGGGGAGGAGAGTGCTAGGGAACCTACGTCTGTCATACACTTTCTGGGCACCCAAGGAATCAGCCTCCGTGTGTGCGGGCTGAAAACCCCAGCCAGGGGCCCTGGGAGCCTGGTGCTCTCGGTGCGGCGCTGATTCTAGGCGGGCCTAGAAACCGCTGGAGGAGCCCTGCAGTTGCCCTTCCCTTCCTCTGACAGAGCTCTCACTGCTGAAGCCCTTGGCAGTGTGCAACCCACCACCCCTAAGCCCTCCCAACGACGCCTGGCACCTATGTGCAAAGGCAAGGCAGGATTGGAGCTGAGGCAAGGAAGGCACCAGTGGCGTCTCCCAGGCTCGCTCAGACAGCTCCTTCCTGGGGAGGGAGCCTAAAAGCAAGGCAAGTCTGGGCAAGGCGAGCCCCCGGCCGAGCAGCCTCGCGCCAGAAACTCTGCCAGATCGGGGCTCTGAGCAGAGCTAGAGCTCTGCCGTACTGGAGGCGCACTTAGCTCCGTGCAAGCAGGGCTTTCCTCTTGACTGGGCTCGGCTGCCTCCTCTTCTCCCGAGGAGGCTCGCTACACTGCTGGCTGTGCTCTCGCCTATCAGGCGGGCGCGCAGGGCTCCTCCAGCAGGTCTTGCCTCAGGGGCTGCTTCCCCTGAGTTGAGGCTGTGGGCGGGAACCCAGACACGCAGGATAAGGCCCAACCACCTGCACATGTCTCTGCTGGGAGGAGAGTGCTAGGGAACCTACGTCTCTCACACACTTTCTAGGCACCCACGGAGTCAGCCTCTGGGAGTGTGGGGATGCAAAACCCAGCCAGGGCCCTTGGAACCTGGTGCTCTCCGTGCGGAGCTTTGTCTGGGCGGCCAAGGAACCGCTGAAGGAGCCCTGCTGTTGCCCTTCGCTTCCCTCTGACAGAGCTTTCACTGCTGGAGCCCTTGGCAGTGTGCAACCCACCAGCCCTAAGCCCTCCTCAAGGACGCTTGGGACCTAAGTGCAAAGGCAAGGCAGGGGTAGAGCTGAAGCCAGGAAGGCGCCAGTGGCGTTTCCGAGCCTCACACAGCCTGCTCCTTCCTGGGGAGGGAGCCTTAAAGCAAGGCAAGTCTGCGCAAGGCTCGCCTATGGCAGAGCATCTTGGTGCCAGGAACTCTGCCAGATCGGGCCTCTGAACAGAGCTAGAGATCTGCCGTACTGGAGTCGCACTTAGCTTCGTGTAAGCAGGGATTTCAGCTTGACGGGGACTTGCTGCCTCCTCTTCCCCCGAGGAGGCTCGCTTCCCTGCTGGCTGTGCACTCGCCTATCAGGCGGGGGCGCAGGGCTCCTCCAGCAGGTCTTGCCTCAGGGGCTGCTTCCCCTGAGTTGGGGCTGTGGGCAGGAACCCAGACACGCAGGATCAGGCCCCAAACACCTGCACATGTCTCTGCTGGGAGGAGAGTGCTAGGGAACCTACGTCTGTCATACACTTTCTGGGCACCCAAGGAATCAGCCTCCGTGTGTGCGGGGCTGAAAACCCCAGCCAGGGGCCTGGGAGCCTGGTGCTCTCCGTGTGGCGCTGATCTGGGCGGCCAAGCAACCGCTGGAGGAGCCCTGCAGTTGCCCTTCCCTTCCCTCTGACAGAATTCTCACTGCTGGAGCCCTTGGCAGTGTGCAACCCACCAGCCCCTAAGCTCTCCTTAAGGAGGACTGGGACCTAAGTGCAAAGGCAAGGCAGGATTGGAGCTGAGGCAAGAAAGGCGCCAGTGGCGACTCCCAGGCTCCTGCTGCCTGCTCCTTCCTGGAGAGGCAGCCTAAAAGCAAGGCAAGTCTGGGCAAGGCTAGCCCCCGGCAGAGCAGCCTCGCGCCAGGAACTCTGCCAGATCGGGGCTCTGAGCAGAGCTAGAGCTCTGCCGTACTGGAGGCGCACTTAGCTCCGTGCAAGCAGGGCTTTCACTTGACGGGCTGGGCTGCCTCCTCTTCCCCGAGGAGGCTCGCTTCCCTGCTGGCTGTGCACTCGCCTATCAGGCGGGGCGCAGGGCTCCTCCAGCAGGTCTTGCCTCAGGGGCTGCTTCCCCTGAGTTGGGGCTGTGGGCAGGAACCCAGACACGCAGGATCAGGCCCCAAACACCTGCACATGTCTCTGCTGGGGAGGAGAGTGCTAGGGAACCTACGTCTGTCATACACTTTCTGGGCACCCAAGGAATCAGCCTCCGTGTGTGCGGGGCTGAAAACCCCAGCCAGGGCCCTGGGAGCCTGGTGCTCTCGGTGCGGCGCTGATTCTAGGCGGCCTAGAAACCGCTGGAGGAGCCCTGCAGTTGCCCTTCCCTTCCTCTGACAGAGCTCTCACTGCTGAAGCCCTTGGCAGTGTGCAACCCACCACCCCTAAGCCCTCCCAACACGCCTGGCACCTATGTGCAAAGGCAAGGCAGGATTGGAGCTGAGGCAAGGAAGGCACCAGTGGCGTCTCCCAGGCTCGCTCAGACAGCTCCTTCCTGGGAGGGAGCCTAAAAGCAAGGCAAGTCTGGGCAAGGCGAGCCCCGGCCGAGCAGCCTCGCGCCAGAAACTCTGCCAGATCGGGGCTCTGAGCAGAGCTAGAGCTCTGCCGTACTGGAGGCCACTTAGCTCCGTGCAAGCAGGGCTTTCCTCTTGACTGGGCTCGGCTGCCTCCTCTTCTCCCGAGGAGGCTCGCTACACTGCTGGCTGTGCTCTCGCCTATCAGGCGGGCGCGCAGGGCTCCTCCAGCAGGTCTTGCCTCAGGGGCTGCTTCCCCTGAGTTGAGGCTGTGGGCGGGAACCCAGACACGCAGGATAAGGCCCCAACCACCTGCACATGTCTCTGCTGGGGAGGAGAGTGCTAGGGAACCTACGTCTCTCACACACTTTCTAGGCACCCACGGAGTCAGCCTCTGGGAGTGTGGGGATGCAAAACCCAGCCAGGGGCCCTTGGAACCTGGTGCTCTCCGTGCGGAGCTTTGTCTGGGCGGCCAAGGAACCGCTGAAGGAGCCCTGCTGTTGCCCTTCGCTTCCCTCTGACAGAGCTTTCACTGCTGGAGCCCTTGGCAGTGTGCAACCCACCAGCCCCTAAGCCCTCCTCAAGGACGCTTGGGACCTAAGTGCAAAGGCAAGGCAGGGGTAGAGCTGAAGCCAGGAAGGCGCCAGTGGCGTTTCCGAGCCTCACACAGCCTGCTCCTTCCTGGGAGGGAGCCTTAAAGCAAGGCAAGTCTGCGCAAGGCTCGCCTATGGCAGAGCATCTTGGTGCCAGGAACTCTGCCAGATCGGGCCTCTGAACAGAGCTAGAGATCTGCCGTACTGGAGTCGCACTTAGCTTCGTGTAAGCAGGGATTTCAGCTTGACGGGGACTTGCTGCCTCCTCTTCCCCGAGGAGGCTCGCTTCCCTGCTGGCTGTGCACTCGCCTATCAGGCGGGGGCGCAGGGCTCCTCCAGCAGGTCTTGCCTCAGGGGCTGCTTCCCCTGAGTTGGGGCTGTGGGCAGGAACCCAGACACGCAGGATCAGGCCCCAAACACCTGCACATGTCTCTGCTGGGAGGAGAGTGCTAGGGAACCTACGTCTGTCATACACTTTCTGGGCACCCAAGGAATCAGCCTCCGTGTGTGCGGGGCTGAAAACCCCAGCCAGGGGCCTGGGAGCCTGGTGCTCTCCGTGTGGCGCTGAATCTGGGCGGCCAAGCAACCGCTGGAGGAGCCCTGCAGTTGCCCTTCCCTTCCCTCTGACAGAATTCTCACTGCTGGAGCCCTTGGCAGTGTGCAACCCACCAGCCCCTAAGCTCTCCTTAAGGAGGACTGGGACCTAAGTGCAAAGGCAAGGCAGGATTGGAGCTGAGGCAAGAAAGGCGCCAGTGGCGACTCCCAGGCTCCTGCTGCCTGCTCCTTCCTGGAGAGGCAGCCTAAAAGCAAGGCAAGTCTGGGCAAGGCTAGCCCCGGCAGAGCAGCCTCGCGCCAGGAACTCTGCCAGATCGGGGCTCTGAGCAGAGCTAGAGCTCTGCCGTACTGGAGGCGCACTTAGCTCCGTGCAAGCAGGGCTTTCACTTGACGGGGCTGGCTGCCTCCTCTTCCCCGAGGAGGCTCGCTTCCTGCTGGCTGTGCACTCGCCTATCAGGCGGGGGCGCAGGGCTCCTCCAGCAGGTCTTGCCTCAGGGGCTGCTTCCCCTGAGTTGGGGCTGTGGGCAGGAACCCAGACACGCAGGATCAGGCCCCAAACACCTGCACATGTCTCTGCTGGGGAGGAGAGTGCTAGGGAACCTACGTCTGTCATACACTTTCTGGGCACCCAAGGAATCAGCCTCCGTGTGTGCGGGGCTGAAAACCCCAGCCAGGGGCCCTGGGAGCCTGGTGCTCTCGGTGCGGCGCTGATTCTAGGCGGCCTAGAAACCGCTGGAGGAGCCCTGCAGTTGCCCTTCCCTTCCCTCTGACAGAGCTCTCACTGCTGAAGCCCTTGGCAGTGTGCAACCCACCACCCCCTAAGCCCTCCCCAACGACGCCTGGCACCTATGTGCAAAGGCAAGGCAGGATTGGAGCTGAGGCAAGGAAGGCACCAGTGGCGTCTCCCAGGCTCGCTCAGACAGCTCCTTCCTGGGAGGGAGCCTAAAAGCAAGGCAAGTCTGGGCAAGGCGAGCCCCCGGCCGAGCAGCCTCGCGCCAGAAACTCTGCCAGATCGGGGCTCTGAGCAGAGCTAGAGCTCTGCCGTACTGGAGGCGCACTTAGCTCCGTGCAAGCAGGGCTTTCCTCTTGACTGGGCTCGGCTGCCTCCTCTTCTCCCGAGGAGGCTCGCTACACTGCTGGCTGTGCTCTCGCCTATCAGGCGGGCGCGCAGGGCTCCTCCAGCAGGTCTTGCCTCAGGGGCTGCTTCCCCTGAGTTGAGGCTGTGGGCGGGAACCCAGACACGCAGGATAAGGCCCCAACCACCTGCACATGTCTCTGCTGGGGAGGAGAGTGCTAGGGAACCTACGTCTCTCACACACTTTCTAGGCACCCACGGAGTCAGCCTCTGGGAGTGTGGGGATGCAAAACCCAGCCAGGGGCCCTTGGAACCTGGTGCTCTCCGTGCGGAGCTTTGTCTGGGCGGCCAAGGAACCGCTGAAGGAGCCCTGCTGTTGCCCTTCGCTTCCCTCTGACAGAGCTTTCACTGCTGGAGCCCTTGGCAGTGTGCAACCCACCAGCCCCTAAGCCCTCCTCAAGGACGCTTGGGACCTAAGTGCAAAGGCAAGGCAGGGGTAGAGCTGAAGCCAGGAAGGCGCCAGTGGCGTTTCCGAGCCTCACACAGCCTGCTCCTTCCTGGGGAGGGAGCCTTAAAGCAAGGCAAGTCTGCGCAAGGCTCGCCTATGGCAGAGCATCTTGGTGCCAGGAACTCTGCCAGATCGGGCCTCTGAACAGAGCTAGAGATCTGCCGTACTGGAGTCGCACTTAGCTTCGTGTAAGCAGGGATTTCAGCTTGACGGGGACTTGCTGCCTCCTCTTCCCCCGAGGAGGCTCGCTTCCCTGCTGGCTGTGCACTCGCCTATCAGGCGGGGGCGCAGGGCTCCTCCAGCAGGTCTTGCCTCAGGGGCTGCTTCCCCTGAGTTGGGGCTGTGGGCAGGAACCCAGACACGCAGGATCAGGCCCCAAACACCTGCACATGTCTCTGCTGGGGAGGAGAGTGCTAGGGAACCTACGTCTGTCATACACTTTCTGGGCACCCAAGGAATCAGCCTCCGTGTGTGCGGGGCTGAAAACCCCAGCCAGGGGCCTGGGAGCCTGGTGCTCTCCGTGTGGCGCTGAATCTGGGCGGCCAAGCAACCGCTGGAGGAGCCCTGCAGTTGCCCTTCCTTCCCTCTGACAGAATTCTCACTGCTGGAGCCCTTGGCAGTGTGCAACCCACCAGCCCCTAAGCTCTCCTTAAGGAGGACTGGGACCTAAGTGCAAAGGCAAGGCAGGATTGGAGCTGAGGCAAGAAAGGCGCCAGTGGCGACTCCCAGGCTCCTGCTGCCTGCTCCTTCCTGGAGAGGCAGCCTAAAAGCAAGGCAAGTCTGGGCAAGGCTAGCCCCCGGCAGAGCAGCCTCGCGCCAGGAACTCTGCCAGATCGGGGCTCTGAGCAGAGCTAGAGCTCTGCCGTACTGGAGGCGCACTTAGCTCCGTGCAAGCAGGGCTTTCAACTTGACGGGGCTGGGCTGCCTCCTCTTCCCCCGAGGAGGCTCGCTTCCCTGCTGGCTGTGCACTCGCCTATCAGGCGGGGGCGCAGGGCTCCTCCAGCAGGTCTTGCCTCAGGGGCTGCTTCCCCTGAGTTGGGGCTGTGGGCAGGAACCCAGACACGCAGGATCAGGCCCAACACCTGCACATGTCTCTGCTGGGGAGGAGAGTGCTAGGGAACCTACGTCTGTCATACACTTTCTGGGCACCCAAGGAATCAGCCTCCGTGTGTGCGGGGCTGAAAACCCCAGCCAGGGGCCCTGGGAGCCTGGTGCTCTCGGTGCGGCGCTGATTCTAGGCGGCCTAGAAACCGCTGGAGGAGCCCTGCAGTTGCCCTTCCTTCCCTCTGACAGAGCTCTCACTGCTGAAGCCCTTGGCAGTGTGCAACCCACCACCCCCTAAGCCTCCCCAACGACGCTGGCACCTATGTGCAAAGGCAAGGCAGGATTGGAGCTGAGGCAAGGAAGGCACCAGTGGCGTCTCCCAGGCTCGCTCAGACAGCTCCTTCCTGGGGAGGGAGCCTAAAAGCAAGGCAAGTCTGGGCAAGGCGAGCCCCGGCCGAGCAGCCTCGCGCCAGAAACTCTGCCAGATCGGGCTCTGAGCAGAGCTAGAGCTCTGCCGTACTGGAGGCCGCACTTAGCTCCGTGCAAGCAGGGCTTTCCCTTGACTGGGCTCGGCTGCCTCCTCTTCCCCCGAGGAGGCTCGCTCCTGCTGGCTGTGCTCTCGCCTATCAGGCGGGCGCGCAGGGCTCCTCCAGCAGGTCTTGCCTCAGGGGCTGCTTCCCTGAGTTGGGGCTGTGGGCAGGAACCCAGACACGCAGGATAAGGCCGCAACCACCTGCACATGTCTCTGCTGGGGAGGAGAGTGCTAGGGAACCTACGTCTGTCATACACTTTCTGGCACCCAAGGAATCAGCCTCCGTGTGTGCGGGGCTGAAAACCCCAGCCAGGGGCCCTGGGAGCCTGGTGCTCTCCGTGCGGAGCTGATTCTAGGCGGCCTAAGAAACCGCTGGAGGAGCCCTGCAGTTTGCCCTTCGCTTCCCTCTGACAGAGCTTCACTGCTGAGCCCTTGGCAGTGTGCAACCCACCACCCCCCTAAGCCCTCCCAAGGACGCTGGGACCTATGTGCAAAGGCAAGGCAGGATTGAGCTGAGGCAAGGAAGGCACCAGTGGCGTTCCCAGGCTCGCTCAGACAGCTCCTTCCTGGGGAGGGAGCCTAAAAGCAAGGCAAGTCTGGCAAGGCGCGCCCCGGCAGAGCATCCTCGCGCCAGGAACTCTGCCAGATCGGGCTCTGAGCAGAGCTAGAGCTCTGCCGTACTGGAGTCCCACTTAGCTTCGTGCAAGCAGGGCTTTCCTCTTGACTGGGCTGGCTGCCTCCTCTTTCCCCGAGGAGGCTCGCTTCCTGCTGGCTGTGCTCTCGCCTATCAGGCGGGGGCGCAGGGCTCCTCCAGCAGGTCTTGCCTCAGGGGCTGCTTCCCTGAGTTGGGGCTGTGGGCGGGAACCCAGACACGCAGGATCAGGCCCCAACCACCTGCACATGTCTCTGCTGGGGAGGAGAGTGCTAGGGAACCTACGTCTCTCACACACTTTCTAGGCACCCACGGAGTCAGCCTCTGGGAGTGTGGGGATGCAAAACCCAGCCAGCAGGGCCCTGGAGCCTGGTGGCTCTCCGTGCGGAGCTTTGTCTGGGCGGCCAAGGAACCGCTGAAGGAGCCCTGCTGTTGCCCTTCGCTTCCCTCTGACAGAGCTTTCACTGCTGGAGCCCTTGGCAGTGTGCAACCCACCAGCCCCTAAGCCCTCCTTAAGGACGCTGGGACCTAAGTGCAAAGGCAAGGCAGGGTAGAGCTGAAGCCAGGAAAGGCGCCAGTGGCGTTCCGAGCCTCCACAGCCTGCTCCTTCCTGGGGAGGGAGCCTTAAAGCAAGGCAAGTCTGCGGCAAGGCTCGCCTATGGCAGAGCAGCTTGGTGCCCAGGAACTCTGGCCAGATCGGGCCTCTGAGCAGAGCTAGAGATCTGCCGTACTGGAGTCGCACTTAGCTTCCGTGCAAGCAGGGATTTCAGCCTTGACGGGGCTGCTGCCTCCCTCTTCCCCCCGAGGAGGCTCGCTTCCTGCTGGCTGTGCACTCGCCTATCAGGCGGGGGCGCAGGGCTCCTCCAGCAGGTCTTGCCTCAGGGGCTGCTTCCCCTGAGTTGGGGCTGTGGGGAACCCAGACACGCAGGATCAAGGCCAAACACCTG
>NW_017218132.1:0-12086 GCF_001704415.2 Capra hircus | reverse complement strand
TTCGTGGTTCAGCAACAATATTTCATTTCCTCTGCAGGAGAGAGCTAGTGAGCTTAGGTCTGTCTGGAACATTCTTGGATCCTGTGGGGAAAATATCCTGTGCACACATCTGGATACTGGGCCTAGAGGCCAAAATTCGCATTTCTTTCGCATTTCTTTCCCGGGAGCCCTAACGTGGTGTGACTTAGCAACTGCTTGAAAATCCATCCCATTGCTGTTTTCCTTCTTCTGACAGAGCTAGCTTTGTTCCCTGCTTTGGGATGTCTCAACCGAAGGGCCGGTCCATAGCTACTCGCCTGGGGCCCATTGGATGTGCAAGGTGCCCTCGACTAGGTGACCCTAGCATGGCACTCAGCCCGCTCAGACACACTCCCGAGGCTTCTTTCTCATGGGAAGCACTGCTCCAACCTAGGAATGTGTCTGCAATGCTTGGAAAGTGCAGTGAGACACACAGCCCTGACTCTGCAATTGAGGCCCTCAGAGCAAGCCTGCAGCTCTGATGTCTGAGAAGCAAAACACTTGCTGCAAAGAGAGGCCTGAAAACACACTCTCTGTGGATGACTTTCCTTCCTCTAAGGAAGATAGTTTTCCCAGTCTCCTGCTTCCTGAATGTCACACAGCTGGAATGCGCTTGCTTGGAGGTCGTGATTCAGTGGCAATGACCCCTGAGGCCCTTTGCCCAGGAGGGCTCCCACACTCACAGGCAAATCAAAGCAACTTCCAAGTGAGTCAGCTCTTCACATCAAGTGGCCAAAGTATTGGAGTTTCAGGTTCAGTATTAGTCCTTCCAATGTATATTCAGACCTGATTTCCTTTAGGATGGAGTGGTTGCGTCTCCTTGTAGTCTAAGCGACCTACAAGCATCTTCTCCAACACCACAGTTCAAAAGCATCAAGTTTTCAGCTGTCACTTTCTTTATAGTACATCTTTCATATCCATCCATGACATATGGAAAAACCATAGCCTTGACTGGATGGATCTTTGTTGGCAAAGCAACGTCTCGGCTTTTTATTACGCTGTCTAGTTTGGTCATCACTTTTCTTCCAAGTCATAAATATGTTTTAAGTTCATGGAGGCAGCCATCACCTGCAGTGATTTCCAAGCCCCCAAAAATAGTCTGCTGCTGTTTCCAATGTTTTCCCATCTATTTGCCATGAAGTGATGAGACTGGATGCAATGATTTTACTTTTCTGAATGCTGAGCTTTAAGCTAACTTTTTCACTCTCCTCTTTCACTTTCATCAGGAGACTCTTTAGTTCTTCTTCACTTTCTGCCATAAGGGTGGTGTCATCTGCATATCTGAGATTTTGATATTTCTCCCAGCAAACTGGATTCCAGCGTGTGCTTCCTCCAGCCCAGTGTTTCTCATGATGTACTCTGCATATAAGTTAAATAAGCAGGGTGACAATATGCAGCCTTGACATATTCCTTTTCCTATTTAGCACCAGTCTGTTGTTCCATGTCCAGTTCGAACTGTTTCTTCCTGACCTGCATACAGGTTTCTCAAGAGACAGGTCAGGTGGTCTGGTATTCCCATCTCTTTCAGAATTTTTCCCAGTTTATTGTGATCCACACAGTCAAAGGCTTTGGCATAGTCAATAAAGCAGAAATAGATGTGTTTTTTTCTGGAACTCTCTTGCTTTTTGAATGATCCAGTGGATGTTGGCAGTTTGATCTCTGGTTTCTCTGCATTTTTTAAATCCCTCTTGAACATTTGGAAGTTCACAGTTCAAGTGAACTTGGAGAATTTTGAGCATTATTTTACTAGTGTGTGAGATGAGTGCAATTGTGCAGCAGCTTGAATATTCTTTGTCATTGCCTTTCTTTGGGATTGGAATGAAAACTGACCTAATGACTAGGTGTTTTGAAGAAAAAAAATCATTTTAACCCATTTTCTCTGAAGTGCAAGGCATATCATGGCCATCCCTGAATCATAAAGTCACCTTTTCTTTATGTAGTCATAGTTTCATGCCTAAATTATAGGCCAACTCGTGCTCAAATGGACTCTGATGTCAGGGGCAGATCAACTAATAAAAAAGCTTGGATTGTCCCTCTGGAGGAAAGTGAGATCTTGGTCCCACGAGAAGAATCTGAAGGGTTAAGGGAACTTGCAAGAGTGGGGAAAGCTTAGTCCATCCTACATGTACCAAAATCTTAAATAAGGCTTATTTACTTTACCGAAGTAAAAAAACAGATGATGAAAACAATTATAAATCAAGGAAAGGTAAAGAAACTCATAGTCTGTTATCAAAAATTGCATTCTAAGAAAACTTTGTTCTCTTAACCTAGAGAGGAGACTAAATTCCATCTGGTGCCAGCTTACCAGAAGACAAACAAACAAACAAACAAATTATCGGTAAGCTTAAAAAAAGTATATTCCATATATCTTGAAGTAGCAGTATTTCTGCAAAGGCATCAGTGTGAAACTATAGAGGACATGGTTAAAACCTGATTAAATAGAAATTGACAATGTAATCTGGTCACTGCTGCGACTTGAAATGCTTTAATATGATAACTGGAATTATAACTGACAGCATTTGACCAGGACATATCAGATTTTCACGGATGTCAGATAATTTCTAGGATATCTATATTAGGAACTGAAGGAATCTTTGAACCTAGGAAAGAAAACAACAGTCTCAAAGGCCCTTGCTGAATCATCTATCAGCAAGGAATGTCTTTGCAAGGATCGCAAAGTGAAGGGAAAATACACCGACCTGCCTCTGCAACTTCGGTCCTCTGAGCAGATCTGGAGGTCTCCCTTTGTATAAGCTAACCTGTTCCTTCCAAATAGAGGTTTGCAACACAAAACAAGTGGCCGCCTATTCTTCCCCGAAGGAGGCTCTCTTTCCCCACATCCTGCGAACTCCCTTTCCCAGCCTCCTGGAAAAGCGCTTCTTGCAGTTCCTTTCAGAAAATCCTATGGACGGAGAAGCCTGGTAGGCTGCAGTCCGTGGGGTCGCTGAGGGTCGGACACGACTGAGCGACTGCACTTTCATTTTCACTTTCATGCATTGGAGAAGGCAATGGCAACCCACTTGCTGTCCTTGCCTGGAGAATCCCAGGGACGGGGGAGCCTAGTGGGCTACCGTCTATGGCGTCGCACAGAGTCGAACACGACTGAAGCAACTTAGCAGCAGCAGCAGCAGCAGCAGTTCCTTTCTTAGGGGCAGTTATCCCTGAGATTGGGACCTGGAAAGGCAGAGCCACCTCCACACACACGTCTTTTCTGTCCCCTTTCCTCTGGAGGAGAGCTTTAGTGAGCCTAGGTCTGTCAGGAAAATTCTTGGCTTTGACGGGATCACACCCGGTGTGTGAACCTGCATACCCGACCTAGGGGCCACAGGGCACCTGTTTTGCTCAAGCGGGTCCTGGAGGGGTGCAGCATAGCAAGAGCTTAAAAATCCATCCAATTTGTCTTTTTTTTTACCTCGGAGAGAACGAGTTTGCTCCACCTCCACCCTTTGGCAGTGTGGAGGGAAGAGGGCACCACCCTCTCCCAAAGGGGACATAGGGCCTACCAGGAGAGAAAGGCCCCTTGAGGAGCTGAGCCCAGGTAGGCAGCCAGTGATGTCAAGCACACTCCCGCTGCTTGCTTCTTCATGGGCACTCCCACGATCTGCTAGGAATGTCTTTGCAAGGATCTCAAAGGGAAGGGGAGATACATGGCCCTGTCTCTGGAACTTCAGTCCTCTGAGCAGATCTGGAGGTCTTGAGTTGTATAAGCAAACCTGTTCCTTCCAAATAGAGGCTTGCAAACACACCCCGGTGGTTGCCTCTTCTTCCCCGAAGAAGTCTTTCTTTCCCCACATGCTGCGAACTCCCTGTCCCAACCTCCAAGAATAGCGCTTCTTGCCATTCCTTTCTTAGAGGCAGTTATCCCTGAGCTTGGGGCCGTAGGGAGTAGCCCCACACTCACAGGGAAAGGCAAAGACTCCTCCATACATCTCCTCTATCCCCTTTGCTCTGGAGGAGAGCTCTAGTGAGCCTAGGTCTTTCAGGAAAATTCTTGGCTTAGACAGGATCTCACCCTGTTTGTGAACCTGCATTCCCAACCAGGGGCCACAGAGCACCTGTTTCAGTAAAGTGGGCCCTGAAAGTGTGCAGCCTAGCAAGAGCTTGAAAACCCATTCAATTGCTGTTTTTGTACCTCTGACAGAGCGAGCTTGGCTCCACCCTTTGGCAGTGAGGAGAAAAGAGGCATGACACCCTCCCCAAGGGGACATGGGGCCTACTTGAGAGGAAAGGCCCCTTGTGGAGTTGAGGCCAGGAAGGCACACAGTCGTGTCAAACACACTCCCACTGCTTGCTTCTTCATGGGCACTCCCGCTATCAGCTAGGAATGTCTTTGCAATGATCACAAAGGGAAGGGGAGATACAGGGCCCTGCCTCTGGACCTCCGGTGCTCTGAGCAAATCTCGAGGTCTCCGTTGTTGGTCAAGGTCAAGGTCAAGGTCAAGGTCAAGGTCAAATTCAAGTTCAAGTTCACAGTCAAGTGCAAGTTCAAGGTCAAGTTTAAGTTCAAGTCAAGTTCACGTTCAAAGTTCAAGTCAAGGTCAAGTCAAGGTCAAGGTTCAAGTTTACGTTCAAGAAGTCAAGTTCAAGTTCACGGTCAAGTTCAACTTCAAGGTCAAGTTCACATTCAAGTTCAAGGTGAAGTCAAGTCAAGGTGAAGGTCAAGGTCAAGGTCAAGGTCAAGGTCAAGGTCAAGTTCAAGGTCAAGGTCAAGTTCAAGGGCAAGGGCAAGGTAAGGCCAAGTCAAGGGCAAGGGCAAGGGCAACGCCAAGGGCAAGGCCAAGGCCCAGGCCAAGGCAAAGGCCAACGCCCCAAGCGAAGCCCAAACCCGGTAACGCCTGACAGAAGGCAGAAGCCACTAGGCCCCTGTGCAGAGGAAGCCACTGAAGGCAGCAAGGCCACAGAGCTCCCCGACTCCCATTCCCACAGGAAGATGTGAGGATAAAGGGCCTCATCCCAAAACAGCACCCGCTCCAACCACCTCCCAACCCCGGCCCACGCCCCCCTCAGCGCGCCCCTGAAACAACACTGTCTTCCCAGAAAAGAGAACGGAGAAGCCATGTGTGTGCCAAAGGAGCAAGATGAACGAACGATGCCAAGCCCTCCGACTTTGGGCACACCTGACGCCTAGGAACCCCGGGCCCGGGAGATGGGTCCCCACCGTACTCGGACGGGGGGGGTCGACACGTTGGCCGAGAGCCTTTGCCCGGGCCACCCGCAAATCCCCTGAGACATGATCCGACCCCAGGGACCGAGGGCAAACGTACCGCTTGAGGTGCTGGAGGAGCCGGACAAAGCCATGGTGGGAGAGGCACACGGGCACGCTGCAGACTGCTGGCCGAGTGGGCGGGGACCAAGCAGCTCAGGACTCTGGAGAGCGGGAGGCGGCTCGCCCCCATTGACGTCAATAGGGTTTGGGTGGTAGATGGAGGGTGCCGCCCCTGGCCTCTTTCCAAGCAGAGACCCTGGACGGAGTCCCGTGGAGCGAGTGGGCTTTTCCCGGGCATGGCTGTGGCCCGGACTGCCAAGATCCTCGTCGGGGTGGGCGGGCACTTCGGGGGCTTTGGTTTGTGGCCCTGCCTCGCCGAGGGGGGTGGGATCAACCCAGGGTGGATCAATCAGGGGCCCTCAGCAGTGCCAAGGGAGCTCACCACCTAGGAAACGCCCCTAGGTCCCTTTGAACTGGCCGCCCACGCCCCCTTCCCCAGCCTGCCTTGCTCTGGGGTTTCCCGCCTTTTCACATTCCACAAGTCCCTGGGCCTTGACTGTTCCCCGCTGGGTCATCCAAGGCATTCCAGGACACGGACGCTCTCTCCAGCGCCTCCACCTAGATCCCTCGCTGTCCTCGCCTCCGTTTCCCCCCTGCCCCCTCCCCAACTCCTCCGTGGGCTCTTGGCATCCTTTCCCTACAGCAGTCCCAGAGCGCCACCCCGAGGGCTGTGAGTTGCCTGGAGCCCAAGGCTCCGGCCAGAGACCTGAGGGGCCAGCCTCTGGACTGACAGCTAATGCCATTTGGGGCTTTTCTCATGTGGAGCCTGAGGCCCGCAACTCCACTGGCAACCCTCCAGCGCGAGTGCCCTGGAGAAACCCGCCCAAGGGGACAGTGTACCCCCTACTGTGGGGAAGGAGGTTCCTGTTTTCTCTGCACTGCTTCGACTTTAACGCCGAGGATCGACTCACACAATGGTGGCACGTGGAATAGCACTGTGGGAAAGCCCCACGGGAAAGACTCGAGGGAAACCACAGATCCCTTGATCCACGAGACGGGAAGCGTGACACTGCTGCTATAGCTCGGGAGGAAAGCGCACGTGCATGCCCCTACTCGAGACGAGGACTGACGCCCCTTGGGAGACTCCAGAATTACGCCAAGATCCATGTCAGTACTGGAGAGGAATCCTCAGGTTCCGCCCCGACTCCACACAAGGTCTTTGGCCCCGGCATCGAAGGGAGAGGAATCCTGAGAGGCCCTGTAGCAACTCGCATGGGGACTGGCCTTTCCTGAGGTCACCAGAGCGGGTCCCTGAGGTCTCCGTTGTAACTCGAGAGCACCTGCCGCAACTCGAGAAAATCCAAGAGGTTCTCCCCTCCAGGCGAGATGAGGCCCATTTCCGCTCAGGCGTCTCGAGGCTAAGAACAACTAACCTCTGGAATGTCGAAAGTGTCCTTCACAACCTAGTTGCAAGTCAAGAAGTTCTCCGACATACCCGTCTCCACTCGAGAGGAAGCACGAGGGTCCCGCCCGCTTCCAGAGGAGCCCCGTTTCCGCCTCGCAGCTGGACATGAGGGATCCTTTCCCTGCTTGTTCGGGAAAGAAATTCCGGCATTCCCATCGCATCTCAAGAGGAGGCACTCTCCGACAGGAAATGCGAGAGGAATTCCAGGGTCGTGTCACCATTCCAAGAGGCCCTCAGATGCCTCATTTCATTCCAGAGGAACCTGTTTTCCCTGCAATGCCTCGGCTTTGACGCCGAGGATCGACTCCCACCACGGTGGCACTTGGGACAGCCCTGTGGGAAAGCATCGTGGGAAAGCCTCGTGGGAAAGCCTGGAGGGAAATCCACAGATCCCTTGATCCACGCGAAGGGAAGCATGACACTGCTGCTACAGCTCGGAAGGAAAGTGCAGGTGCATGAGCCCACTCGAGACGAGGACTGTCTCCCCTGTGGAGACTGCAGAAGTACCTCAAGATCCATGTCAGCACTGCAGAGGCATCCTCAGGCTCCGGCCCCGACTCCACACAAGGTGTTAGGCCCCAGCATCGACGGGAGAGAAATCCGGAGTGTCCCCCTAGCAACTCGCATGGGGACTGGCCTTTCCTGATGACACCATACGGGTCCCGGAGGGCCCCGTCATAAGTCGAGAGCACCTGCCGCAACTCGAGAAAATCCAGGAGGTTCTCCCCTCCAGTCGAAATGAGGCCCATTTCCGCTGAGGCGTCTCGAGGCTATTCACATCTAACCTCTGGAAATTCCAAAGAGTCCTTCACACCCTTGCTGCAACTCAAGAAGTTCCCCAACATACCCGTCTCCACTCCAGAGGAAGCATGAGGGTCCCGCCGACATCCAGAGGAGCCCCGTTTTCTGCCTTGTAGCTCGAGATGAGGATCCTTTCCCTGCGTGGTCCGGAAAGAATTCCCAGCGTTCCTGTCCATTCTCAAGAGAAGACCCTTTCCACAGGAAAGGCGAGAGGAACTCCAGGGTCGTGCCACCATTCCCAGAGTCCCCCAGATGTCTCAGTCCTTTCCAGAGGAACCTGTTTTCCCTGCACTGCCTCGACTTTCACGCCGAGGATCGATTCACTCCACAGTGGCATGTGGGACAGCCCTGTGGGAAAGCCTCGAGGGAAAGCCTCGTGGGAAAGCCTTGAGGGAAAGCCACAGATCCCTTGATCCATGCGACGGGAAGCGTGACTCTGCTACTACAGCTCGGGAGGAAAGCGCTCGTGCATTCCCTGACTCGAGCCGAGGACTAACTCCCCCGTGGAGACTCCAGAAGTACCCTCAGATAAATGTCAGCACTGGAGAGGAATCCTCAGGTTCTGGCACTGACTCGACACAAGGTCTTAGGCCCGGCATCAACGGGAGAGGAATCCCAAGAGGCCCCCTAGCAGCTCGCATGGGGACTGGCCTTTCCTTAGGCCACCAGATCGGGTCCCTGAGGTCCCCGTCGTAAGTAGAGAGCACCTGCCGCAACTCAAGAAAATCCAGGAGGTTTTCCCCTCCAGGCGAGATGAGGCCCGTTTCCATTGAAGGCATATCGAGGCTAATCACAGCGAAATTCTGGAACGTCCAAAGGGTCCTTCACACCCTTGCTGCAACTCAAGATGTTCCCCGACATACCCGTTCCCACCCGAGAGGAAACACGAGGATTGTGCCCACATAGAGAGGAGCCCCATTTCCCCCTCGTACCTCGAGATGAGGCATCCTTTCCCCGCCTCCTCGGGAAAGATTTCCTGGCTTCCCGATGCATCTCAAGAGGAGGCGCTCTCCACAGGAAAGGCGAGAGGAACTCCAGTGTCGTGCCATCATTCCAAGAGTCCCCCAGATGTCTCAGTCCATTTCAGAGGAACCTGTTTCCCTGCACTGCCTCGACTTTCACGCGAGGATCGACTCACACCACGGTGGCACGTGGGACAGCCCTGTGGGAATGCCTCCTGGGAAAAGCCACGTGGGAAAGCCTGGAGGGAGAACCACAGATCCCTTCATACACTCGACGGTGCCGGCGTCCAGCCCCGGTGGATCCAGGGAATTCTAAGGGTGGACAGTGTTGGCATGGTAAGACTTCTTTATTTATTAATATAAGATTAGATTAAGAAACTCTAGTGTAGTAGGAAGATTAAGTGGAGGAAGAGGGCTGAATAGCTTGGTGTACGGGGAAGGCCAATAAAATTCCAGACAAGGAATTTGCACCATCTACTTTGGGACACCGGCGCCCGCTCTAGTATCTAAGGGTGCCTCGCCTTAAGCTTCCTTTCGTGCGGGTCTTAACAGCCAGGGCAAGTAAGTAACCTGGCGGAGCCTCCGCGCCCCAGGTGGAGATTCAGCCTGAAGTTAAAGAGCAGAGAGAGGGAAGGGAGAGAAGAAAAGAGGAGAGAAAATCACGGGGGAGCCAGAGTCCCAAGAAACCAGGCCGAGAGACTAGTTCGAGAAGCTGGCCCGAGAAACTGGCCCCCCTCCTTTATTGTTCAGAAGGCCTTTGATACACAGAGATCAATGGTAACACAAAATTATGTAGCGTTCGCAACCCAGATTCTTTCTGTATATCATTTTGTATACAAAAGGTCTCAGGTGATTTACATTATCTTCTGGCCAAGAGGCTTGTTAACACTTTTTGGCTCTCTTCCTTAATGAATGTTAATTTTGTTTCCCCTGAAGTGTTTTTTTTTTTTTTTAGTCTGCATCTCCTTAAAGCATTAAAGTTACATCTCTATAGAACAAACGTGCCGTGGGATATAACAAAGAAGGTACTTAACTCAAAGATCTAATGTTGCTAATACCAGGTCTACTACTTGTTTTTCTATACGCCAACTATATCTAAAAATAAAGGATATGAAAATTTGGCAGCAAGCATTGACTCAACAAATGAAACTTTTCATCAGTCCTATTCTAAAGATTTAGACTCTTCAGAAGCCCCTACATTCCTAGGATGTTTTAAGCTTCCTTTGCCTCCTGCGGTCAGCAGGACTCAAACAATCACATGCACAGCTGTATGAGTCCTGCAGGCAGGCTAGAAAGCCATCAGAGGGGTTTTTAGATTGGAAACACTCTTTCAAATGCAGAAGACTGAAGCCCCTGAATTGACTTTTTCCAGAAAATGTCAAAAGAGTGGAAAAGCAGAGCACAAAAGCCGGGCAGATTTTTGTTGGGTACATGCTTAGGAATTTCCAGAGGGGTCCCTGAAGTCTGAGCACGCCTTGTGTATGTCAGCTTCCTTCCTCATGACCTTGTCATGGGCGGGCTTCCTCACACTGGCTCCCGGCATCTCACCCTTTTCCATTTTAATTAATTAATTAATTAATTTTAAAATCAGGTGCAGTTCGATCGCGAGATTCCAAATGTTCTGCTGAAGAATCTAGACAATACAGGGAAGAATGATTACGAGGAGCAAGATTATAAACAGTTGACAGGAATAGTCTTTCCAGAAATGAAGTTAGAGAAAGTGTGGAGAAAGTCATTGGCTTCTCCTGCGGTGGTAAAATCTAATCGGGAGTGTTCCAAGGTCTGTATCTGATTATGAAGTTTCCCTAAGTCTAAACTAATATCTGAGCTGTTCCAAAACACCTAAAACTTGATTTTTTAACATATTGGGCATTTACACTTGTTGAGTCAATGATTTGCTGTCATAGTAACAATAACAGTTGTTGTAACACAGCAAGAACATAATTATCATATCAATAAGTTGTTACAGTTACAGGACATCTTTAAAACCACAAAAGAGCATACATTACTTTGAGGAGTTAAACAAGATGAAAACATCCATGGTTCACAAGTTGCTACATTAGGTACGTTAAGTTTTCTGGAATCATTGGTGAAAAGAAGAACATAAGGAGAGGATAGACAAGCCAAAATAGAGTAAATAGAGTCATTTTCTGGTTGGAGTTTGCGCTGCAGCAGCTGTTAGTCCCGCCGGATCTTGATGTTTCTTTTGCCTCCTTCTGCCATCGCGCGTGGCTGCCAAGCTACACGAAAATTTGGAGCAAATAGTTTACAGTTCCCATACATCTCCTTTTCCCATCAAGTCTCTATCCATAGTTTCGCAGATGGACGCTGGCGGAGCACTAGGTCCCATCAGTCAGTAAGGCTGGCCCCGCCCTTGGCTTTCGGTGCGGCTGTTTCCCGCGCGGTGGCGGCCAGAGAAGTTCCCTTTTCTTTTTGTGGCGAATCAGGTCTGTCCGGGATCCAAATTGACGAATCTGCACCCTGTGAAAAAAACATAAAACACTTCCTCGACCCCGCAGTAAATTCTGGGTCAGGATCTTTTTGTTATCTGGAGGAGATCTTTTCACTTTATCAACGGTTTTACATCTTATAGTTCCAAACAAATCAGCATTTAACTTATTACAAAGAGAACATGTTGTAAAATCTGATGGAGGAAAAAACTATATTTAAAATTATCCTTTTTAATTTTTGAATTAACAAAGCATGTGAGGTAAATGATGCAAGATTTGACCACAATAATTTCCTATAGCAATCTGCCAATCATCATCAAACATTTGAAAAGCATCAAGTTGTTTTGTTATATGGAATTACAATTTTTGATGGCTCTTTACTAAACAATTTAATAAATCAGTATACTTGAATTAATCTTTTTAATTAATATGTCAGTAATTTTTCCTTAGGCAGAGGCCATTGTTCCACCCACGCCAGATCTTGAGATTTTCATGTAATGGGGTAGGCAGCAAAAACACTGGCCTTCATTATAAATTTGGATATCCCAATCCAGTACATAGCTTGCGAGGAGTTGGACAAATTGGCTCAATTATTTTTGTCTGTTGTTTACCCAATCCTTTTGATGGATCATAGCCTATCTGCAGCATCTGAGAGGTCACTTTATCATCAGGGCTAAAAAGTAACACTCCCATTTGAGATAGCATGTCCCTCCCCCACAGGGTAAGGGGGAGCGAAGGAACAACATAAGGTTGGAAAGTTCCACAGGTATCCTCAAATTGCCAATCTAAAATTTTTGCACTGTTAACTACTGTGGGGGCTTGAGGGCAAATAAAACAAAATTTGACTCCTGAAATCTATCAGAGCAACTTGCCAAATCATCACTATTTTTGTAAAAGACTTGCAGTTGATCCTTATTGAATGGAATTAATATATTTGTTACTTATTTTCCAAAAAGTTTTACACTTCTTTTTTTTTTTTTTTTTAATTAATTGTTCCACCAAGTTGGGATAAGATAAAACTATTTTTCTTGGGGTCATTGGTAGATGGAACCAATGGGCCTTCTTGTCACAAGCATCCTGTAGGTATACATTTTGTGGCAAGAATAATTTAATCTCCTCTTTTGGGGAATTAATCTTAATTACTGATCATTTAAAGCCTCATTCACTTTAACAAAAGCCAACTC
>NW_017218131.1:0-12086 GCF_001704415.2 Capra hircus | reverse complement strand
GGTGTGATTAGCCTCGAGACGCCTCTGGGAAATGGGCCTCATCTCGCCTGAGGGGAGTACCTCCTGAATTTTCTCGAGTTGTGGCAGGCGCTCTAGACTTACGACGGGGACTTCAGGAACCCGCTCTGGTGGCCTCAGGAAAGGCCAGTCCCCATGCGAGTTGCTCGGGGCCTCTTGTGATTCCCCTCCCGTTAATGCCGGGACCTAAGGTCTTGTGTGGAGTTGGTGCCGGAACCTGAGGATTCCTCTCCAGTGCTGACATGGATCTTTGGGTAATTCTGGAGTCTCCCCAGGGGAGTCAGTCCTCATCTTGAGTGGGGGATGCACGTGCGCTGTCCTCCCGAGCTGTAGCAGCAGTGTCACGCTTCCCTTCGCGAGGATCAAGGATCAGGGGCTTTCCCTCGAGGCTTTCCCACGAGGCTTTCCTTTCCACAGGGCTGTCCCAGTGCCACCGTGGTGTGAGTGGATCTCGGCTTGAAAGTCGAGGCAGTGCAGGGAAAACAGGTTTCCCTTGAATGGACTGACACATCTGGGTACTCTGGGAATGGTGGCACGTCCCTGGAGTTCTCTCGCCTTTCCTGTGAAGAGCGCCTCCTCTTGAGATGCGACGGGAACGCCGGGAATTCTTTCCCGACCACGCAGGGAAAGGATCCCTCCTCTCGAGCTAGGAGGCGGAAACGGGGCTCCTCTGGATGTGGGCAGGACTCTCGTGCTTCCTCTCGAGTGGAAACGGGTATGTCGCGGTACTTGTTGAGTTGCAACAATGGGTGAAGGACCCTTTGTAGGTTCCAGAGTTTAGGTGTTATAAGCCTGGAGACGCCTCAGCGGAATTGGATCTCATCTCGCCCGGATGGGGAGAACCCCTGGATTTTCTCGTGTTGGGGCAGCTGTTCTCGACTTACGACGGGGACCTCAGGGACCCGCTCTGGTGGCCTCAGGAAAGGCCAGTCCCCATGCGAGTTGCTCGGGGGACTCTCGGGGGCATCTAAGGTTTCCTTCCCGTCGATGCTGGGGCCTAAAACCTTGTGTGGAGTCAGTGCCGGAACCTGAGGATTCCTCTCCAGTGCTGACATGGATCTTGGGGTACTTCTGGAGTCTCCCCAGGGTAGTCAGTCCTCGTCTCGAGTGGGGGCATGCACGTGCGATTTCCTCCTGAGCTGTAGCCGCAGTGTCACCCTTTCCTTCACGTGGAACAAGGGATCTGTGGATTCCCTCGAGGCTTTTCCCACGAGGCTTTCCCACGAGGCTTTCCCACAGGGCTGTCCCACGTGCCACCGTGGTGTGAGTCTATCCTCGGCTTTGAAAGTCAAAACAGTGCAGAGAAAACAGGTTTCCCTGGAATGGACTGAGACATCTGGGGAACTCTGGAATGCTGGCATGACCCCGGAGTTCCTCTCGCCTTTCCTGTGGAGAGCGCCTCCTCTTGAGATGCGACGGGAACGCCGGGAATTCTTTCTCGAGCACGCAGGGAAAGGATCCCTCCTCTCGAGTAGGAGGTGGAACGGGGCTCCTCCTGGATGTGGTCGGGACTCTCGTGCTTCCTCTCGAGTGGAGACGGGTATGTCAGGGAACTTCTTGAGTTGCAGCAAAGGTGTGAAGGATCCTTTGGAAGTTTCAGAGGTCAGGTGTGATTAGCCTCAGGACGCCTCAGCAGAAATGGGCCTCATCTCGCCTGGAGGGGAGAACCTCCTGTATTTTCTCGAGTTGCGGCAGGTGCTCTCGACTTACGACGGGAACCTCAGGGACCCGCTCTAGTGGCCTCAGGAAAGGCCAGTCCCCATGCGAGTTGCTCGGGGCCTCTCAGGATTCCTCTCCGTCGATGCCGGGGCCTAAGATCTTGTGTGGAGTCGGTGCCGGAACCTGAGGATTCCTCTCCAGTGCTGACATGGATCTTGGGGTACTTCTGGAGTCTCCCCAGGGAGTCAGTCCTCGTCTCGAGTGGGGGCATGCACGTGCGCTTTCCTCCCGAGCTGCAGCAGCAGTGTCACGCTTCCCTTCGCGTGGATCAAGGGATCTGTGGCTTTCCCTCGAAGCTTTCCCACGAGGCTTTCCCATGAGCTTTCCCACGAGACTTTCCTTTCCACGAGGCTTTCCCACAGGGCTGCCCCACGTGCCACTGTGGTGTGAGTCGATCCTCGGCTTGAAAGTCAAGGCAGTGCAGGGAATACAGGTTTCCCTGGAATGGACTGAGACATCTGGGGTACTCAGGGAATGGTGGCACGACCCTGGAGTTCCTGTCGCCTTTCCTGTGGAGAGCGCCTCCCCTTGAGATGCGACCTGAACGTCGGGAATTCTTTCCCGAGCACCCAGGGAAAGGATCCCTCCTCTGGAGCTAGGAGGCCGAAACGGGGCTCCTCTGGATGTGGGCGGGACTCTCGTCCTTCCTCTCGAGTTGAGACGGGTATGTCGGGGAACTTCTTGAGTTGCAGCAAGGGTGTGAAGGACCCTTTGGAAGTTCCAGAGGTTAGGTGTGATTAGCCTCGAGACGCCTCAGCGGAAATGGGCCTCATCTCGCCTGGAGGGGAGAACCTCCTGGATTTTCTCGAGTTGCGGCAGTGCTCCCGACTTATGACTGGGACCACAGGGATCCGCTCTGGTGGCCTCAGGAAAGGCCAGTCCCCAGGCGAGTTGTTCGGGGGCCTCTTGGGAGTCCTCTCCCGTCGATGCTGGGGCCTAAGATCTTGTGTGGAGTCAGTGAAGGAACCTGAGGATTCCTCTCCAGTGCCGACATGGATCTTGGGGTACTTTTGGAGTCTCACCAGGGCAGTCAGTTCTCGTCTCGAGTGGGGGTCCTGCACGTGCGCTTTCTCCCGAGCTGTAGCAGCAGTGTCGCGCTTCCCTTAGCGTGGATCAAGGATCTGTGTCTTTCCCTCGGGGCTTTCCCACGAGGCTTTCCCACAGGGCTGTCCCACGTGCCACCGTGGTGTGAGTCGATCCTCGGCTTGAAAGTCGAGGCAGTTCAGGCGAAACAGTTTTCCCTGGAATGGACTGAGACATTCAGGGGACTCTGGGAATGGTGGCACGACCCTGGGAGTTCCTCTCGCCTTTCCTGTGGAGAGCGCCTCCTCTTGAGATGCAACGGGAACGCCGGAAATTCTTTCCCGACCACGCAGGGGAAAGGATCCCTCCTCTGGAGAGAGGAGGCGGAAACGGGGCTCCTCTGGTTGTGGGCGGGACTCTCGTGCTTCCTCTCGAGTGGAGACGGGTATTTCGGAGAACTTCTAGAGTTGCAGCAAGGGTGTGAAGGACCCTTTAGAAGTTCCAGGTGTTAGATGTGATTAGCCTCGAGAAGCCTCAGCGGAAATGGGCCTCATCTCGCCTGCAGGGGAGAACTTCCTGGATGTTTTCGAGTTGCGGCAGGTGCTCTCGACCTACGACGGGGCCCTCAGGGACCCGCTCTGGTGGCCTCAGGAAAGGCCAGTCCCCTTGTAAGTTGTTCGGGGGCCTCTCGGGATTCCTCTCCCATCGTTGCCGGGGCCTGAGACCTTGTGTGGAGTCTGTGCCGGAACCTGAGGATTCCTCTCCAGTGCTGACATGGATCTTGGGTACTTCTGGAGTCTCCCAGGGGAGTCATTCCTCGTCGCGAGTGGGGACATGCACGTGGGGTTTCCTCCCGAAGTGTAGCAGCAGTGTCACGATTCCCTTCGCGTGGATGCAGGGATCTGTGGCTTTCCCTGGAGGCTTTCCCACGAGGCTTTCCCACAAGGCGTTCCCACATTGCTGTCCCACGTGTCACCGTGGTGTGAGTCGATCCTGGCTTGAAAGTCGAGGCAGTGCAGGGAAAACTGGTTTCCCTGTTATGGACTGAGCTTCTGGGGGACTCTGGGAATGGTGGCACGACCCTGGAGTTCCTCTTGCCTTTCCTGTGGAGAGTGCCTCCTCCTAAGATTCGACGGGAATGCCGGGAATTCTTTCCCGACCACGCAGGGAAAGAATCCCTCCTCTGGAACTATGAAGCGGAAACGGGGGTCCTCTGTATGTAAGTGGGACTCTCGTGCTTCTTCTCGATTGGAAACGGGTATGTCGAGGAAATTCTTGAGTTGCAGCAAGGGTGTGAAGGACCCTTTGGAAATTCCAGAGTTTAGGGGTGATTAGCCTCGAGACGCCTCAGCGGAAATGGGCCTCATATCGCCTGATGGGGAGAAACTCCTGGATTTTCTCGAGTTGCGGCAGGTACTGTGGACTTAAACCGGGACCTCAGGGACCCGCTCTGGTGGCCTCAGGAAAGGCCAGTCCCCATGCGAGTTGCTCGGGGGCCTCTCGGGATTCCTCTCACGTCGATGCCGGGGCCTAAGATCTTGTGTGGAGTCGGTGCCGGAAACTGAGGATTCATCTCCAGTGCTGACATGCACCTTGGGGTACTTCTGGAGTCTCCCCAGTGGAGTCAGGCCTCATCTCGAGTGGGGGCATGCACGTGCGCTTTCTTCCGGAGCTGTAACAGCAGTGTCACCCTTCCCTTCACGAGGATCAAGGGATCTGTGGCTTTCCCTCGAGGCTTTCCCACGAGGCTTTCCCACGAGGCTTTCCCACAGGGATGTCCCACGTGCCACCGTGGTGTGAGTCGATCCTCGGCTTGAAAGTCGACGCAGTGCAGGGAAAACAGGTTTCCCTGGAATGGAGTGAGACCTCTGGGGAACTCTAGAAATGTGGCACGACCCTGGAGTTCCTCTCGCCTTTCCTGTGGAGAGCGCCTCCTCTTGAGATGTGACGGGAATGCCGGGAATTCTTTCCCGACCACGCAGGTTAAGGATCCCTGCTCTCGAGCTAGCAGGCGGAAACGGGGCTCCTCTGGATGTGGGTGGGAATCTCGTGCTTCCTCTCGAGTGGAGACGGGTATGTCGGGGAACTTCTTGAGTTGCAGCAAGGGTGTGAAGGACCCTTTGGAAGTTCCAGCGGTTAGGTTTGATTAGCCTCGAAACGTCTCAGCGGAAATGGGCCTCATCTCGCCTGGAGGGGAGAACCTCCTGGATTTTCTCGAGTTGCGGCAGGTGCTCTGAACTTACGCCAGGGACCTCAGGGAGCCGCTCTGGTGGCCTCAGGAAAGGCCAGTCCCCTTTAGATTTGCTCGAGGGCCTCTCGAGATTCCTCTCCCGTTGATGCCGGGGCCTAAGACCTTGTGTGGAGTCGGTGCTGGAACCTGACGATTCCTCTCCAGTGCTGACATGAATCTTGAGGTACTTCTGGAGTCTCCCCAGGGGTGCCAGTCCTCGTCTCGAGTGGTGACATGCACGTGCGCTTTCCTCCCAAACTGTAGCAGCAGTGTCACGCTTCCCTTCGCGTGGATCAACGGATCAGGAGCTTTCCCACGAGGCATTCCCAAGAGGCTTTCCCACAGGGCTGTCCCACGTGCCACCGTGGTGTGAGTCGATCCTCGGCTTGAAAGTTGAGGCAGTGCAGGGAAATCAGGTTTCCCTGGAAAGGTTGAGACATCTGGGGGACTCTGGGAATGGTGGCACGACACTGGAGTTCCTCTCGCCTTTCTTGTAGAGAGTGCCTCCTCTTGAGATGGGACGGGAACGCCGGGAATTCTTTCCCGACCACGCAGGGAAAGGATCCCTCCTCTCTAGCTAGCAGGCGGAAACCTGGCTCCTCTGGAGGTGGGCGGGACTCTCGTGCTTCCTCTCGAGTGGAGACGGGTATGTCGGGGAACTTCTTGAGTTGCAGCAAGGGTGTGAAGAACCCTTTGGAAGTTCCAGAGGTTAGGTGAATATCCTGGAGACGCCTCAGCGGAAATGGGCCTCATCTCGCCTGGAGGGGAGAACCTCCTGCATTTTCTCGAGTTGCGGCAGGTGCTCTCGACTTACGACGGGGACCTCAGGGACCCGCTCTGGTGGCCTCAGGAAAGGCCAGTCCCCATGCGAGTTGCTCGGGGGCCTCTCGGGATTCCTCTCCCGTCGATGCTGGGGCCTAAGACCTTGTGTGGACTCAGTTCCAGAACGTGAGGATTCCTCTCCAATGCCGGCATGGATCTTGGGGTACTTCTAGAGCCTCCCGAGGGGAGTCAGTACTCATCTCGAGAGGGGGCATGCACGTGCGATTTCCTCCCGAGCTGTAGCAGCAGTGTCACGCTTCCCTTCGCGAGAATCAAGGGATCTGTGTCTTTCCCTCGAGGCTTTCCCACGAGGCTTTCCCACGAGGCTTTCCCACGTGGCTTTCCCACAGGGATGTCCCACGTGCCACCGTTGTGTGAGTTGATCCTCGGCTTGAAAGTCGAGGCAGTGCAGGGAAAACAGGTTTCCCTGGAATGGACTGAGACTTCAGGGGGACTTTGGTAATGGTGGCACGACCCTGGAGTTCCTCTCGCATTTCCTGTGGAGAGCGCCTCCTCTTGAGATGCGACGGGAACGCCGGGAATTCTTTCCCGACCACGCAGGGAAAGGATCCCTCCTCTCGGGCTAGGAGGTGGAAACGGGGCTCCTCTGGATGTGGGCGGGACTCTCGTGCTTCCTCTCGAGTGGAGACCGGTATGTCGGGGAACTTCTTGAGTTGCAGCAAGGGTGTGAAGGACCCTTTGGAAGTTCCAGAGGTACGGTGTGATTAGCCTCGAGATACCTCAGCGGAAATAGGTCTCAGCTCGCCTGGAGGGGAGAACCTCCTGGATTTTCTCGAGTTGCGGCAGGTGCTCTCAACTTACGACGGGGACCTCAGGGACCCGCTCTGGTGGCCTCTCGAAAGGCCAGGCCCCATGCGAGTTGCTCGGGGGCTCTCGGGATTCCTCTCCGGTCGATGCCGGCGCCTAAGATCTTGTGTGGAGTCGGTGCCGGAACCTGAGGATTCCTCTCCAGTGCTTTCATGAATCTCTTCTGGAGTCTCCCCAGGGCAGTCAGTCCTCTACTCGAGTGGGGGCATGCACGTTCGATTTCCTCCCGAGCTGTAGCAGCAGTGTCGCGCTTCCATTCGCGTGGATCAAGGGATCTTTGACTTTCCCTCGAGGCTTTCCCACGAGTCTTTCCCACGAGACTTTCCAACGAGGCTTTCCCACAGGGCTGTCCCACGTGCCACCGTGGTGTGAGTCGATCCTCGGCTTGAAAGTCGAGGCAGTGCAGGGAAAACAGGTTTCCCTGGAATGGACTGAGACATCTGGGGGACACTGGGAATGTGGCACGATCCTGGAGTTCATCTCGCATTTCCTGTGGAGAGCGCCTCCTCTTGGGATTCGACGGGAACGCCGGGAATTCTTTCCCGACCACGCAGGTAAAGGATCACACCTCTCGAGCTAGAAGACGGAAACGGGGCTCCTCTGGATGTAGGCGGGACTCTCGTGCTTGGTCTCGAGTGGAGACGGGTATGTCGGGGAACTTCTTGAGTTGCAGCAAGGGTGTGAAGGACCCGTTGGAAGTTCCAGAGTTTTGGTGTGATTAGCCTCGAGACGCCTCTGCGGAAATGGCCCTCATCTCGACTGGAGGAGATAACCCCCTGGATTTTCTCGAGTTGAGGCAGGTGCTCCCGACTTACGACGGGGACTTCAGGGACCCGCTCTGGTGGCCTCTGGAAAGGACAGTCCCCATGCGAGTTGCTCGGGGGCCTCTCGGGATTCCTCTCCCGTCGATGCCGGGGCCTAAGATCTTGTGTGGAGTCGGTGCCGGAACCTGAGGATTCCTCTCCAGTGCTGACATGGATCTTGGGGTACTTCTGGAGTCTCCCCAGGGGAGTCAGTCCTCGTCTCGAGTGGGGGCATGCACGTGCGCTTTCCTCCCGAGCTGTGGCAGCAGTGTCGCGCTTCCATTCGCGTGGATCAAGGGATCTGTGGCTTTCCCTCGAGGCTTTCCCACGAGGCTTTCCCACGAGGCTTTCCCACAGGGCTGTCCCACGTGCCACCGTGGTGTGAGTCGACCCTCGGCTTGAAAGTCGAGGCCATGCAGGGAAAACAGGTTTCCCTGGAATGGACGGAGACATCTGGGGGACTCTGGGAATGGTGGCACGACCCTGGAGTTCCTTTCGCCTTTCCTGTGGAGAGCGCCTGCTCTTGAGATGCGACGGGAAGGCCTGGAATTCTTTTCAGAGCACGGTGGGAAAGGATCCCTCCACTCGAGCTAGGAGGCGGAAACGGGGCTCTTCTGGATGTGGGCGGGACTCTCGTGCTTCCTCTCGAGTGGAGTCGGGTATGTCGAGGAACTTCCTGAGTTGCAGCAAGGGTGTGAATGACCCTTTGTAAGTTCCAGAGGTAAGGTGTGATTAGCCTCGAGACGCCTCAGCAGAAATGGGCCTCATCTAGCCTGGAGGGGAGAACCTCCTGGATTTTCTCGAGTTTCAGCAGGTGCTCTCGACTTACGACGGGCACCTCAGGGACCCGCTCTGGTGGCCTCAGGAAAGGCCAGTCCCCATGTGAGTTGCTCGGGGGCCTCTCGGGATTCCTCTCCCTTCGATGCCGGGGCCTAAGACCTTGTGTGGAGTCAGTGCCGGAACGTGAGGATTCCTCTGCAGTGCCGACATGGATCTTCGGAGTCTTCTGAAGTCTCCCCAGAGGCGTATGTCCTCGTCTCGAGTGGGGGCATGCACGTGCGCTTTCCTCCCGACCTGTAGCAGCAGTGTCACGGTTCCCTTCGCTTGGATCAAGGGATCAGGGGCTTTCCCTCGAGGCTTTCCCATGAGGCTTTCCCACGAGGCTTTCCCACAGGGCTTTTCCACGTGCCCTTGTGGTGTGAGTCGATCCTCAGCTTGAAAGTGGAGGCAGTGCAGGGAAAACAGGTTTCCCTGGAGTGGACTGAGACATCTGGGGGACTCTGGGAATGGGGCCTGATACTTGAGTTCCTCTCGCCTTCACTGTGGAGAGCGCCTCCTCTTGAGATGAGACGGGAACGCTAGGAATTCTTTCAGGACCACGCAGGGAAAGGATCCCTCCTCTCGAACTAGCAGGCGGAAACGGGGCCACTCTGGATACGGGCGGGACGCTCGGGTTCCTCTTGAGTGGAGACGGGTATGTCGGGGAACTTCTTGAGTTACAGCAAGGGTGTGAAGGACCCTTTCGAAGTTCGAGAGTTTAAGTGTGATTACCCCGTAGTTGCCTCAGCCGAAATGGGCCTCATCTCGCCTGGAGGGGAGAACTTCCTGGATTTTCTCGACTTGCGGCAGGTGCTCTCGACTTACGACGAGGGCCTCAGGGACCCGCTCTGGTGGCCTCAGGAAAGGCCAGTCCCCATGCGAGTTTCTCCCGGGCCTCTCGGGATTCCTCTCCCGTCGATGCTGGGGCCTAAGACCTTGTGTGGACTCAGTGACGGAACCTGAGGATTCCTCTCCAGTGCCGACATGGATCTTGTGGTACTTCTGGAGTCTCCCCAGGGGAGTCAGTCCTCGTCACGAGAGAGGGCATGCACGTGTGATTTCCTCCGGAGCTGTAGCAGCAGTTTCACGCTTCCCTTTTCGTGGATCAAGGGATCTGTGGCTTTCCCTCTAGACTTTCCCATGACGCTTTCCCACGAGGCTTCCCACAGGGCTTTCCCACGTGCCACTGTGGTGTGAGTCGATCCTCGGCTTTAAAGTCGAGGCAGTGAAGGGAAAACAGATTTCCCTGGAATGGACTGAGACATCTGGGGGACTCAGGGAATGGTGGCACGACCCTGGAGTTCCTCTCGCCTTTCCTGTGGAGAGCGCCTCCTCTTGAGATGCGACGGGAACGCCGGGAATTCTTTCCCGACCACGTAGGGAAAGGATCCCTCCTCTCGAGCTAGGAGGCGGAAACGGGGCTCCTCTGGATTTAGGCGGGACATTCGTGCTTCCTCTCGAGTGGAGACGGCTATGTCGGGGAACTTCTTGAGTTGCAGCAAGGGTGTGAAGGACGCTTTAGAAGTTCCAGATATTAGATGTGATTAGCCTCGAGACGCCTCAGCGGAAATGGGCCTCATCTCGCCTGAAGGGGAGAACCTCCTGGATTTTCTCGAGTTGCGGCAGGTGCTCTCGACTTACGACGGGGACCTCTGGGACCCGATCTGGTGGCCTCAGGAAAGGCCAGTTGCCATGGAAGTTGCTCTTGGGCCTCTCGGGATTCCTCTCCCGAAGATGCCGGGGCCTAAGACCTTGTTTGGAGTCGGTGCCGGAACCTGAGGATTCCTCTCCAGTGTTGACATGGATCTTGGCGTCCTTAAAGGCGAGATGAGGCCCATTTGCGCTGAGGCGTCTGGAGGCTAATCACACCTATCCTCTGGAACTTCCAAAGGTCCTTCACATCCTTTCTGCAACTCAAGAAGTTCTCCGACATACCCGCTCCACTCGAGAGTATCAAGATCTTCCCGCCCACTTTCAGAGGAGCACCGTTTCCACCTCATAGCTCGAGAGGAGGGGTCCTTTACCTTCGTGGTCTGTAAAGCATTCCCGGCGTTCCAGTCGCATCTCAAGAGGAGGCCCTCTCCACAGGAAAGGCGAGAGAAACTCCAGGGTCGTTCCACCATTCCCAGAGTCCCCCAGATATCTCTGTCAATTCCAGGGAAACCTGTTTTCCCTCCACTGCCTCGACTTTCAAGCCGAGGATCGACTCACACCACGGTGGCACGTGGGACAGTCCTGAGGAAAATCCTCGAGGGAAAGCCTCATTGGAAAGCCTCGAGGGAAAGCTGCAGATCCCTTGATACACGCTATCGGAAGTGTGACACTGCTTCCACAGATCGGGAGGAAATTGAACGTGCATGCCCCCACTCGAGACTAGGACTGACTAACCCGGGGAGACTCCAGAAGTACCCCATGATCCATGTCAGCACTGGAGAGGAATCCTCACGTTCCGGCACCGACTCCACACAAGGTCTTAGGCCCCGGCATCGACGGGAGAGGAAACCCAAGAGGCCCCCGAGCAACTCGCATGGGGACTGGCCTTTCCTGAGGCCACCAGATCGGGTCCCTGAAGTCCCCGTCATAAGTCGACAGCACCTGCCGCAACTCGAGAAAATCCAGGAGGTTCTCCCCTCCAGGCGAGATGAGGCCCATTTCCGCTGTGGCGTCTCAAGGTTAATCACACATAACCTCTGGAACTTCCAAAGGGTCCTTCACACCCTCGATGCAACTCAAGAAGTTCCTGGACATACCCGTCTTCACTCGAGAGGAAGCACGAGAGTCCCGCCCACATCCAGAGGAGCCCCGTTTCCGCATCCTAGCTCGAGAGGAGGGATCCTTTCCCTGCGTGTTCGGGAAAGAATTGCCGGCGTTCCCGTCTCATCTCAAGAGGAGGCGCTCTCCACAGGAAAGGCGAGAGGAACTCCAGGGTCATGCCACCATTCCCAGAGTCCCCCAAATGTCTCAGTCCATTCCAGGGAACCCTGTTTTCCCTGCACTGCCTCGACTTTCAAGCGAGGATCAACTCACACCACGGAGCACGTGGGACAGCCCTGTGGGAAACCCTCGAGGAAAGCCTCGATGGAACGCCCACAGATTCCATGATCCCCTCGAAGGAAAGCGTGACACTGCTGCCCTACAGCTCGGGAGGAAAGCGCACGTGCATGCCCCCACTCGAGACGAGGACTGACTCCCCTGGGGATACTCCAGAAGTACCTCAAGATCCTTGGTAAGCACTGGAGAGGAATCCTCAGGTTCCGGCACCGACTCCCACAAGGCCTTAGGCCCCGGATCGACGGGAGAGGAATCCCGAGGGGCACCTGAGCAACTTGCATGGGACTGGCCCTTTCCTGAGGCCACCAGAGCGGGTCCCTGAGGTCCCCGCGTAAGTCGAGAGCACCTGGGGTAACTCGAGAAAATCAAAGAGGTTCTCCCCTCCAGGCGAGATGAGGCCCATTTCCGCCTGTGGCGTCTCAAGGTTAATCACACATAACCTCTGGAACTTCCAAAGGGTCCTTCACACCTTTGCTGCAACTCAAGAAGTTCCCTGACATACCCGTCTCCAATCCAGAGGAAGCACGAGAGTCCAACCCAGATCCAGAAGAGCCCCGTTTCCGCCTCATAGCTCGAGAGGAGGGATCCTTCCCGCGTAGTTGTGAAAGAATTCCCGGCTTTCCCGTCGCATCTCAAGTGGAGGCGCTCTCCACAGGTAAGGCGAGAGGAACTCCAGGGTTGTGCCACCATTCGAGAGTCCCCCAGATATCTCCGTCCATTCCAGAGAAAACTGTTTTTCCCAGCACTGCCTCAACTTTCAAGCGAGGGCACAC
>NW_017218130.1:0-12087 GCF_001704415.2 Capra hircus | reverse complement strand
TCCGTGCTTCCTCTCGAGTGGAGACGGGTATGTCGGGGAACTTCTTGAGTTGCAGCAAGGGTGTGAAGGACCCTTTGGAAGTTCCAGAGTTAGGTGTGATTAGCCTCGAGACGCCTCAGCGGAAATGGGCCTCATCTCGCCTGGAGGGGAGAACCTCCTGGATTTTCTCGAGTTGCGGCAGGTGCTCTCGACTTACGACGGGGACCTCAGGGCCTCTCTGGTGGCCTCAGGAAAGGCCAGTCCCCATGCGAGTTGCTCAGGGCCTCTCGGGATTCCTCTCCCGTCGATGCCGGGCCTAAGACCATGTGTGGATTGGTGCCGAACCTGAGGATTCTCTCTCCAGTGCTGACATGGATCTTGGGGTACTTCTGGAGTCTCCCCAGGGGAGTCAGTCCTCGTCTCGAGTGGGGGGTGCACGTGCCTTTCCTCCCGAGCTGTAGCAGCAGTGTCACGCTTCCCTTCGCGTGGATCAAGGATCAGTGCTTTCCCTCGAGGCTTCCCACGAGGCTTTCCACGAGGCTTTCCCACAGGGCTGTCCCACGTGCCACCGTGGTGTGAGTCGATCCGGCTTGAAAGTCGAGGCAGTGCAGGGAAAACAGGCTTTCCCTGGAATGGACTGAGACATCTGGGGGACTCTGGGAATGGTGGCACGACCCTGGAGTTCCTCTCGCCTTTCCTGTGGAGAGCAGCCTCCTCTTGAGATGCGACGGGAACTGCGGGAATTCTTTCCCGACCACGCAGGGAAAGGATCCTCCTCTCGAGCTAGGAGGCGGAAACGGGGCTCCTCTGGATGTAGGGCGGGACTCTCGTGCTTACTCTCGAGTGGAGACGGTATGTCGGGGAACTTCTTGAGTTGCAGCAAGGGTGTGAAGTACCCTTTGGAAGTTCCAGAGGTTAGGTGTGTTTAGCCTCGAGACGCCTCAGCGAAATGGCCTTCATCTCGCCTGGAGGGGAGAAACCTCCTGGATTTTCTCGAGTTGCGGCAGGTGCTCTCGACTTACGACGGGGACCTCAGGGACCCGCTCTGGTGGCCTCCAGGAAGGCCAGTCCCCATGCGAGTTGCTCGGGGGCCTCTCGGGATTCCCTCTCCCGTCGATGCCGGGGCCTAAGACCTTGTGTGGAGTACGGATGCCGGAACCTGATGATTCCTCTCCAGTGCTGACATGGATCTTGGGTACTTCTGGAGTCTCCCAGGGGAGTCAGTCCTCGTCTCGAGTGGGGACATGCAGCGTGCGATTTCCTCCCGAGCTGTAGCAGCAGTGTCACGCTTCCCTTTCGCGTGGATTCAAGGGATCTGTGGCTTTCCTCGAGCTCTCCACGAGGCTTTCCACGAGGCTTTCCCACAGGCTGTCCCACGTGCCACCGTGGTGTGAGTCGATCCTCGGCTTGAAAGTCGAGGCAGTGCAGGGAAACAGGATTTCCCTGGAATGGACTGAGACATCTGGGGGACTCTGGGAATGGTGGCACGACCCTGGAGTTCCCTCTCGCCTTTGCCTGTGGAGAGCGCCTCCTCTTGAGATGCGACGGGAACGCCGGGAATTCTTTCCCGACCACGCAGTGGAAAGGATCCCCTCCTCTCGAGCTATGGAGGCGGATACGGGGCTCCTCTGGATGTGGGCGGGACTCTCTGTGCTTCCTCTCGAGTGGAGACGGGTATGTCGGGGAACTTCTTGAGTTGCAGCAAGGGTGTGAAGGACCCTTTGGAAGTTCCAGAGGTTAGCCTGTGATTAGCCTCGAGACGCCTCAGCGGAAATGGGCCTCATCTCGCCATGGAGGGGAGAACCTCCTGGATTTTCTCGAGTTGCGGCGGTGCTCTCGACTTACGACGGGGACCTCAGGGACCTCGCTCTGGTGGCCTCAGGAAAGGCCAGTCCCCATGCGAGTTGCTCGGGGCCTCTCGGGATTCCTGTCCCCGTCGATGCCGGGGCCTAAGACCTTGTGTGGAGTCGGTGCCGGAACCTGAGGATTCCTCTCCAGTGCTGACATGGATCTTGGGGTACTTCTGGAGTCTCCCCAGGGGAGTCAGTCCTCGTCTCGATGTGGGGGCATGCACGTGCGCTTTCCTGCCGAGCTGTAGCAGCAGTGTCACGCTTCCCTTCGCGTGGATCAAGGGATCTGTGGCTTTCCTACGAGGCTTTCCCACTAGGCCTTCCCACGAGGCTTTCCCACAGGGCTGTCCCACGTGCCACCGTGGTGTGAGTGGATCCTCGGCTTGAAAGTGAGGCAGTGCAGGGAAAACAGGTTTCCCTGGAATGGACTGAGACATCTGGGGGACTCTGGGAATGGTGGCACGACCCTGGAGTTCCTCTCGCCTTTCCTGTGGAGAGTGCCTGCCTATGAGATGCGACGGGAACGCCAGGGAATTCTTTCCCAACCACGCAGGGAAAGGATCCCTCTCTCGAGCTAGGAGGCGGAAACGGGGTCTCCTCTGGATGTGGGCGGACTCTCGTGCTTCCTCTCGAGTGGAGACGGGTATGTCGGGGAACTTCATGAGTTGCAGCAAGGGTGTGAAGGACCTTTGGAAGTTCCAGATGGTTAGGTGTGATTAGCCTCGCAGACGCCTCAGCGGAAATGGGCCTCATCTCTGCCTGACGGGTAGAACCTCCTGGATTTTCTCGAGTTGCGGCAGGTGCTCTCGACTTACGACAGGGACCTCAGGGACCCGCTCTGGTGGCCTCAAGAAAGGCCAGTCCCCATGCGAGTTGCTCGGGGGCCTCTCGGGATTCCTCTCCCGTCGATGCCGGGGCCTAAGATCCTTGTGTGGAGTCGGTGCCGGAACCTGAGGATTCCTCTCCAGTGCTGACATGGATCTTGGGTACTTCTGGAGTCTCCCCAGGGGAGTCAGTCCTCGTCTCGAGTGGGGGCATGCACGTGCGCTTTCCTCCCGAGCTGTAGCAGCAGTGTCACGCTTCCCTTTCGCGTGGATGCAAGGGGATCTGCGGCTTTCCCCTCGAGGCTTTCCCACAGTCCCCAGAGGCTTTCCCACAGGGCTGTCCCACGTGCCACCGTGGATGTGAGTCGATCCTCGGCTTGAAAGTCGAGGCAGTGCAGGGAAAACAGGTTTCCCTGGAATGGACTGAGACATCTGGGGGACTCTGGGAATGGTGGCATGACCCTGGAGTTCCTCTCGCCTTTCCTGTGGAGAGCGCCTCCTCTTGAGATGCGACGGGAACGCCGGGAATTTTTCCCGACCACGCAGCGAAAGGATCCCCCTCTCGAGCTAGGAGGCGGAAACGGGGCTCCTCTGGATGTGGGCGGGTACTCTCGTGCTTCCTCTCGAGTGGAGACGGGTATGTCGGGGAACTTCTTGAGTTGCAGCAAGGGTGTGAAGGACCCTTTGGAAGTTCCAGAAGTTAGGTGTGATTAGCCTCGAGAGCACTCAGCGGAAATGGGCCTCCATCTCGCCTGGAGGGGAGAACCTCCTGGATTTTTCTCCGAGTTGCGGCCAGGTGCTCTCGGACTTACGACGGGGACCTCTAGGGACCCGATCTGGTTTCCTCAGGAAAGGCCAGTCCCCATGCGAGTTGCTGCGGGGCTCTCGGGATTCCTCTTGCCGTCGATGGTCGGGCCTAAGTCCTTGTGTGGAGTCGGTGCCGGAACCTGAGGATTCCTCTCCAGTGCTGACATGAATCCTTGGGGTACTTCTGGAGTCTCCCCAGGGGAGTCAGTCCTTCGTCTCGAGTGGGGGGCATGCACGTGACGCTTTCCTCCCGAGCTGTAGCAGCAGTGTCGACGCTTCCTTCGCGTGGATCAAGGGATCTGTGGCTTTCCCTCGAGGCTTTCCCTAGCCGAGGCTTTCGCACAGGGCTGTCCACTAGCCACCGTGGTGTGAGTCGATCCTCGGCTTGAAAGTCGAGGCAGTGCAGGGAAAATCAGTTTTCCCTGGAATGAAATGAGACATCTGGGGGAGTCTGGGAATGGTGGCACGACCCTGGAGTTCGTCTCGCCTTTCCTGTGGAGAGCGCCTCCTCTTGAGATGCGACAGGAACGCCGGTAATTCTTTCCCGTACACCCAGCGATTGGATCCCTCCTCTCGAGCTAGGAGACGGAAATGGGGCTTCTCTGGATGTGGGCGGGACTTTCGTGCTTCCTCTCGAGTGGAGACGGGTATGTCGGGGAACTTCTTGAGTTGCAGCAAGGGTGTGAAGGACCCTTTGGAAGTTCCAGAGGCTAGGTGTCATTAGCCTCGAGATGCCTCAGCGGAAATGGGCCTCATCTCGCCTGGAGGGGAGAACCTCCTGGATTTTCTCGAGTTGCGGCAGGTGCTCTCGCCTTACGACGGGGACCTCAGGGACCCGCTCTGGTGGCCTCAGGAAAGGCCAGTCCCCATGCGAGTTGCTCGGGGCCCTCTCGGGATTCCTCTCCCGTCGATGCCCGGCCTAAGACCTTGTGTGGAGTCGGTGCCGGGACCTGAGGCATCCTCTCCAGTGCTGACATGGATCCTGGAATACTCTGGAGTCTCCCCAGGGAAGTCAGTCCTCGTCTCGTTTGGGGCATTCACGTGCGCTTTCCTCCCGAGCTGTAGCACAGTGTCACGCTTCCCTTCGCGTGGATCAAGGGATCTGTGGCTTTCCTTGAGGCTTTCCCACGAGGCTTTCCCACGATGCTTTCCCACAGGGCTGTCCCACGTGCCACCGTGGTGTGAGTCTATCCTCGGCTTGAAAGTCGAGGCAGTGCAGGGAAAAGAGATTTCCCTGGAATGGACTGAGACATCTGGGGGTCTCTGGGAATGGTGTCACGACCCTGGAGTCCCTCTCGCCTTGCCTGTGGAGAGCGCTTCAACTTGAGATGCGACGGGAACGCCGGGAATTCTTTCCCGACCACGCAGTGAAAGGACCCCTCCTCTCGAGCTATGAGGCGGATATCGGAGATCCTCTGGATGTGGGCGGGATTCTCTTGCTTCATCTCGAGTGGAGACGGGTATGTCGGGGAACTTCTTGAGTTGCAGCAAGGGTGTGAAGGACCCTTTGGAAGTTCCAGAGGTTAGCCGTGATTAGCCTCGAGACGCCTCAGCGGAAATGGGCCTCATCTCGCATGGAGGAGGAGAACCTCCTGGATTTTCTCGAGTTGCTGGCTCGGTGCTCTCGACTTACGATGGGGACCTCAGGGACTCTCTCTGGTGGTCTCAGGAAAGGCCAGTCCCCATGTGAGTTGCTCGGTGGCCTCTCGGGATTCCTGTCCCGTCGATGCCGGGGCCTAAGACCTTGTGTGGAGTCGGTGCCGGAACCTGAGGATTCCTCTGCCAGTGCTGACATGGACCTTGGGGTACTTCTGGGTCTCCCCAGGGGAGTCATTCCTCGTCTCGAGTGGGGGGCATGCACGTGCGCTTTCCTGCCGAGCTGTAGCAGCAGTGTCACGCTTCCCTTCGCGTGGATCAAGGGATCTGTGGCTTTCCCTAGAGCTTTCCCACTAGGCCTTCCCACGAGGCTTTTCCCACAGGGCTGTCCCACGTGCCACCGTGGTGTGAGTTGATCCTCGGCTTGAAAGTGGAGGCAGTGCAGGGAAAAACAGGTTTCCCTGGAATGGGACTGAGACATCTGGGGGACTCTGGGAATGGTGGCACGACCCTGGAGTTCTCTCGCCTTTCCTGTGGATAGTGCCTGCACTTGAGATGCGACGGGAACGCCGGGATTCTTTCCCGACCACGCAGGGAAAGGATCCCTCCTCTCGAGCTAGGAGGCGGAAAGGGGCTCTTCTGGATGTGGGCGGGACTCTCTCGTGCTTCCTCTCGAGTGGAGACGGGTATGTCGGGGAACTTCTTGAGTTGCAGCAAGGGTGTGAAGGACCCTTTGGAAGTTCCAGAGGTTAGGTGTGATTAGTCCTCGAGACGCCTCAGCGGAAATGGGGCCTCATCTCGCCTGGAGGGGAGAACCTCCTGGATTTTCTCGAGTTGCGTCAGGTGCTCTCGACTTACGACGGGGACCTCAGGACCCGCTCTGGTGGCCCTCAGGAATGGCCAAGTCCCCATGCGAGTTGCTCTGGGGCCTCTCGGGATTCCTCTCCCGTCGATGCCGGGGCCTAAGACCTTGTGTGGAGTCGGTGCCAGGAACCTGAGGATTCCTCTCCAGTGCTGACATGGATCTTGGGGTACTTCTGGAGTCTCCGCCAGGGGAGTCAGTCCTCGTCTCGAGTGGGGGCATGCACGTGCGCTTTTCCTCCGAGCTGTAGCAGCAGTGATCACGCTTCCCTTTGCATGGATCAAGGGATCTGTAGGCTTCCCCTCGAGGCTTTCCCACTAGGCCTTCCCATGAGGCTTTCCCACAGGGCTGTCCACGTGCCACCGTGGTGTGAGTCGATCCTCGGCTTGAAAGTCGAGGCAGTGCAGGGAAAACAGGTTTCCCTGGAATGGACTGAGACATCTGGGGGACTCTGGGAATGGTGGCACGACCCTGGAGTTCCTCTCGCCTTTCCTGTGGATAGTGCCTCACTTTGAGATGCGACGGGAACGCCAGGATTCTTTCCCGAACCACGCAGGGAAAGGATCCCTCCCTCGAGCTAGGAGGCGGAAAAGGGCTCCTTCTGGATGTGGGCGGGACTCTCGTGCTTCCTCTCGAGTGGAGACGGGTATGTCGGGGAACTTCTTGAGTTGCAGCAAGGGTGTGAAGGACCCTTTGGAAGTTCCAGAGGTTAGGTGTGATTATCCTCGAGACGCCTCAGCGGAAATGGGCCTCATCTCGCCTGGAGGGGAGAACCTCCTGGATTTTCTCGAGTTGCGGTCAGGTGCTCTCGACTTACGACGGGGACCTCAGGGACCCGCTCTGGTGGCCTCAGAAAGGCCAGTCCCCATGCGAGTTTGCTCTGGGGGCCTCTCGGGATTCCTCTCCGTCGATGCCGGGGCCTAAGACCTTGTGTGGAGTCGGTGCCGGAACCTGAGGATTCCTCTCCAGTGCTGACATGGACCTTGGGGTACTTCTGGAGTCTCCCCAGGGGAGTCATTCCTCGTCTCGAGTGGGGGCATGCACGTGCGCTTTCCTGCCGAGCTGTAGCAGCAGTGTCACGCTTCCCTTCGCGTGGATCAAGGGATCTGTGGCTTTCCCTAGAGCTTTCCCACTAGGCCTTCCCACGAGGCTTTTCCCACAGGGCTGTCCCACGTACCACCGTGGTGTGAGTCGATCCTCCGCTAGAAAGTCGAGCACTGCAGGGAAAACAGTTTCCCTGGAATGGACTGAGACATCTGGCGGGACTCTGGGAATGGTGGCACGACCCTGGAGTTCCTCGCGCCTTGTCCTGTGGAGAATGCTTCCTCATGAGATGCGCCGGGATCGCCGGGAATTCTTTCCCAACCACGCAGGGGAAAGGATCCCTCCTCACGAGCTAGGAGGCGCAAACGGGGCTCCTCTGGCATGTGGGCGGGACTCTCGTGCTTCTCTCGAGTGGAGACGGGTACGTCGGGAACTACTTGAGTTGCAGCAAGGGTTGTGAAGGACCCTTAGGAAGTTCAAGAGGTAAGGTGTGATTAGCCTCGAGACCTCTCAGCTGAAATGGGCCTCATCTCGCCTGGAGGGGAGAACCTCCTGGATTTTCTCGAATTGCGGCAGGTGCTCTCGACTTACGACGGGGACCTCAGGGACACGCTCTGGTGGCCTCAGGAAAGGCCAGTCCCCATGCGAGTTGCTCGGGGCCTCTCGGGATTCCTCTCCCTTCGATGCCGGGGCCTAAGATCTTGTGTGGAGTCGGTGCCGGAACCTGAGGATTCCTCTCCAGTGCTCACATGGATCTTGGGGTACTTCTGGAGTCTCCCCAGGGGAAGTTAGTCATCGTCTCGAGTGGGGGCATGCACCTGCGCTTTCCTCCCTAGCTGTAGCAGCAGTGTCATGCTCCCGTCGCGTGGATCAAGGGATCGGTGGCTTTCCCTCGAGGCTTTCCCACGAGACTTTCCCACAGGGCTGTCCCACGTGCCACCGTGGTGTGAGTCTATCCTCGGCTTGAAAGTCGAGGCAGTGCAGGGAAAACAGGTTTCCCTGGAATGGACTGAGACATCTGGGGGACTCTGGGAATCGTGGCACCACCCTGGAGTTCCTCTCGCCTTTCCTGTGGACAGCGCCTCCTCTTGGAGATGCGAGGGGAACGCCCGGAATTTTTTTCCCGAAACACGCAGTGAAAGGTTCCCTCCTCAAGAGCTAGGAGGCGGAAACGGGGCTCCTCTGGATGTGATCGGGACTCTCGTGCTTCCTCTCAAGTGGAGACGGGTATGTCGGGGAACTTATTGAGTTGCAGCAAGGGTGTGAATGACCCTTTGGAAGTTCCAGAAGTTAGCTGTGATTAGCCTCGAGACACCTCAGCGGAAATGGGCCTCATCTCGCCTGGAGGGGAAAACCTCCTGGATTTTCTCCAGTTGCGGCAGGTGCTCTGGACTTACGAAGGGGACTTTAGGGACCCGATCTGGTTTCCTCAGGAAAGGCCAGTCCCCATGCGAGTTGCTCGGGGGCCTCTCGGGATTCCTCTTCCGTCGATGCTGGGGCCTAAGTCCTTGTGTGGAGTCCGTGCCGGAACCTGAGGATTCCTCTCCAGTGCTGACATGAATCTTGGGGTACTTCTGGAGTCTCCCCAGGGGAGTCAGTCCTTGTCTCGAGTAGGGGCCAGCACATGAGCTTTCCTCCCGAATGTAGCAGCAGTGTCGAGCTTTCCTTCGCGTGGATCAAGGGATCTGTGGCTTTCCCTCGAGGCTTTCCCTCGAGGCTTTCGCACAGGGCTGTCCCACAGCCACCGTGGCGTGAGTCGATCCTCGGCTTGAAAGTCGACGCAGTGCAGGGAAATCAGTTTTCCCTGGAATGAAATGAGACATCTGGGGAGTCTGGGAATGGTGGCAACGACCCTGGAGTTCGTCTCGCCTTTCCTGTGGAGAGCGCCTCCTCTTGAGATGCGACAGGAACGCCGGTAATTCTTTCCCGTACACCCAGCGATTGGATCCCTCCTCTCGAGCTAGGAGACGGAAATGGGGCTTCTCTGGATGTGGGCGGACTTTCGTGCTTCCTCTCGAGTGGAGACGGGTATGTCGGGGAACTTCTTGAGTTGCAGCAAGGGTGTGAAGGACCCTTTGGAAGTTCCAGAGGCTTAGGTGTCATTAGCCTCGAGATGCCTCAGCGGAAATGGGCCTCATCTCGCCTGGAGGGGGAACCTCCTGGATTTTCTCGAGTTGCGGCAGGTGCTCTCGCCTTACGACGGGGGACCTCAGGGACCCGCTCTGGTGGCCTCAGGAAAGGCCAGTCCCCATGTGAGTTGCTCGGGGGGCCTCTCGGATTCCTGTCCGTCGATGGGGGGCCTAAGACCTTGTGTGGAGTCGGTGCCGGAACCTGAGGATTCCTCGCCAGTGCTGACATGAATATTGGGGTACTTCTGGAGTCTCCCAAGGGAGTCAGTCCTCGTCTCGAGTGGGGCATGCACGTGCGCTTACCTCCCGAGCTGTAGCAGCAGTGTCACGCTTCCCTTCATGTGTATCAAGGGATCAGTGGCTTTCCTCAAGGCTTTCCACTAGGCTTTCCACGAGGCTTTCCCACAGGGCTGTCCCACGTGCCACCGTGGTGTGAGTCGATCCTCGCTTGAAAGTCGAGGCAGTGCAGGGAAAACAGGTTTCCCTGGAATGGACAGACATCTGGGGGACTCTGGGAATGGTGGCCGACCCTGAGTTCCTCTCGCCTTTCCTGTGGAGAGCACCTCCTCTTGAGATGCGACGGGAACGCCGGGAATTCTTTCCCGACCACGCAGGGAAAGGATCCCTCCTCTCGAGCTAGGAGGCGGAAACGGGCTACTCTGGATGTGGGCGGGACTTTCGTGCTTCCTCTCGAGTGGAGACGGGTATGTCGGGGGAACGTGTTTGAGTTGCATCAAGGGTGTGAAGGACCCTTTGGAAGTTCCAGAGTTTACGTGTGATTAGCCTTGGGACGCTCATCGGAAATGGGCCTCATCTCGCCTGGAGGGGAGAACCTCCTGGATTTTCTCGAATTGCGGCAGGTGCTCTCGAATTACGACGAGGACCTCAGGGTCCCGCTCTGGTGGCCTCAGGAAAGGCCTGTCCCATAAGAGTTGCTCGGGGCCTGTCGGGATTTCCTCTGTCGATGATGGGGGCCTAAGACTTTGTGTGGAGTCGGTGCCGGAACCCGAGGATTCCTCTCCTGTGCTGACATGGATTTTGGTACTTCTGGAGTCTCCCCAGGGGAGTCAGTCCTCGTCTCGAGTGGGGGCATGCACTTTCGCTTTCCTCCTGAGCTGTGGCAGCAGTGTCACGCTTCCTTCTCGCGTGTTCAAGGGATCTGTGGCTTTCCCTCAGGCTTTCCCAGAGGCTTTCCCACGAGGCTTTCCCCAGGGCTGTCCACGTGCCACGTGGTGTGAGTCGATCCTCGCTTGAAAGTCGAGGCAGTGCAGGAAAACAGCTTTCCCTGGAATGGACTGAGACATCTGGGGACTCTGGGAATGGTGGCACGACCCTGGAGTTCCTCTCGCCTTTCCTGTGGAGAGCGCATCCTCTTGAGATGAGACGGGAACGCCGGGAATTCTTTCCCCACCACGCAGGGAAAGGATCCCTCCTCTCGAGCTAGGAGGTGGAAACGGGGCTCCTCTGGATGTGGGCGGGACTCTGCTTTCTCTCGAGTGGAGACGGGTATGTCGGGGAACTTCTTGAGTTGCAGCAAGGGTGTGAAGGACCCTTTGGAAGTTCAGAGGTTAGGTGTGATTAGCTAAGACGCCTCAGCGTACAATGGGCCTCATCTCGCCAGAGGGGAGAACCTCCTACATTTTCTCGATTTGCAGCAGGTGCTCTCGACTTACGACGAGGACCTCAGGGACCCACTAGGTGTCCTCAGGAAAGACCAGTCCCCATCCGAGTTGCTCTGGGGCCTCTAGGGATTCCTGTTCCCGTGGATGCCGGGGCCTAAGCCCTTGTGTGGAGTCGTTTGCCGGAACCTGAGGATTCCTCTCCATTGCTGACATGGATCTTGGTACTTCTGGAGTCTCCCCAGGGAGTCAGTCCTCGTCTCGAGTGGGGGCATGCACGTGCGCTTTCCTCCCGAGCTGTAGCAGCAGTGTCACGCTTCCCTTCTCGTGTATCAAGGGATCTGTGCTTTCCCTCGAGGCTTTTCCCACGAGGCTTTCCCACAGGGCTGTCCCACGTGCCACGTGGTGTGAGTCGATCCTCGGCTTGAAAGTCGAGGCAGTGCAGGGAAAACAGGTTTCCCTGGAATGGACTGAGACATCTGGGGGACTCTGGGAATGGTGGCACGACCCTGGAGTTCCTCTCGCCTTTCCTGTGGAGAGGGCTCCTCTTGAGATGCGACGGGAACGGGAATTCTTTCCCAACACACAGGGAAAGGATCACTCCTCTCGAGCTATGAGGCGGAAACGGGGCGGCCTCTGGATGTGGGCGGGACTGTGTGCTTCCTCTCGAGTGGAGACGGGTATGTCGGGGAACTTCTTGAGTTGCAGCAAGGGTGTGAAGGACCTTTTGGAAGTTCCAGAATTTAGGTGTGATTAGCCTCGAGACGCCTCAGCGGAAATGGGCCTCATCTCGCCTGGAGGGTGAACTCCTGGATTTTCTCAAGTTGCGGCAGGGTGCTCTCGACTTTCGACGGGACCTCAGGGACCCGCTCTGGTGGCTTAGGAAAGACCAGTCCCCATGCGAGTTGCTGGGGCTCTGGGTTCCTCTCCCGTCGATGCCGGGGCCTAAGACGCTTATGTGGAGTCGGGCCGGAAGCTGAGATTCCTCTCCAGTGCTGACATGGATCTTGGGTACTTCTGGAGTCTCCCCAGGGGAGTCAGTCCTCGGCTCGAGTGGGGGCATGCACGTGTGCTTTCCTCCGAGCTGTAGCAGCAGTGGCACGCTTCCCCTCGCGTGGATCAAGGGATCTGTGGCTTTCCATTGAGGCTTTCCCACGAGGCTTTCGGAGGCTTTCCCACAGGGCTGTCCCAAGTGCCACATGGTGGTGTGAGTCGATCCTCGGCTTGAAGTCGAGGCAGTGCAGGGAAAACAGGTTTCCCCTGGAATGGACTGAGACATCTGGGGTGATCCAGGGCAAGGATCACGCCTCTCCCAGCTTAAGGCGGAAACGGGGCTCCTCTGGATGTGGGCAGGACGCTCGTGCTTCCTCTCGATTG
>NW_017218129.1:0-12087 GCF_001704415.2 Capra hircus | reverse complement strand
ATAATTTCTAGGATATCTATATTAGGAACTGAAGGAATCTTTGAACCTAGGAAAGAAAACAACAGTCTCAAAGGCCCTTGCTGAATCATCTATCAGCAAGGAATGTCTTTGCAAGGATCGCAAAGTGAAGGGAAATACACGGACCTGCCTCTGCAACTTCGTCCTCTGAGCAGATCTGGAGGTCTCCCTTTGTATAAGCTAACCTGTTCCTTCCAAATAGAGGTTTGCAACACAAAACAAGTGGCCGCCTATTCTTCCCCGAAGGAGGCTCTCTTTCCCCACATCCTGCGAACTCCCTTTCCAGCCTCCTGGAAAAGCGCTTCTTGCAGTTCCTTTCAGAAAATCTATGGACGGAGAAGCTGGTAGGCTGCAGTCCGTGGGGTCGCTGAAGGGTCGGACACGACTGAGCGACTGCACTTTCATTTTCACTTTCATGCATTGGAGAAGGCAATGGGCAACCCACTTACTGTTCTTGCCTGGAGAATCCCAGGGACGGGGGAGCCTAGTGGGCTACCATCTATGGCGTCGCAAAGAGTCGAACACGACTGAAGCAACTTAGCAGCAGCAGCAGCAGCAGCAGTTCCTTTCTTAGGGGCAGTTATCCCTGAGATTGGGACCTGGAAAGGCAGAGCCACCTTCACACACACGTCTTTTATGTCCCCTTTCCTCTGGAGGAGAGCTCTAGTGAGCCTAGGTCTGTCAGGAAAATTCTTGGCTTTGACGGGATCCCACCCGGTGTGTGAACCTGCATACCCGACCTAGGGGCCACAGGGCACCTGTTTTGCTCGAGTGGGTCCTGGAGGGGTGCAGCATAGCAAGAGCTTAAAAATCCATCCAATTTGTCTTTTTTTTTAACCTCAGAGAGAACGAGTTTGCTCCACCTCCACCCTTTGGCAGTGTGGAGGGAAGAGGGCACCACCCTCTCCCAAAGGGGACATAGGGCCTACCAGGAGAGAAAGGTCCCTTGAGGAGCTGAGCCCAGGTAGGCAGCCAGTGATGTCAAGCACACTCCCCGCTGCTTGCTTCTTCATGGGCACTCCCACGATCTGCTAGGAATGTCTTTGCAAGGATCTCAAAGGGAAGGGGAGATACATGGCCCTGTCTCTGGAACTTCAGTCCTCTGAGCAGATCTGGAGGTCTTGAGTTGTATAAGCAAACCTGTTCCTTCCAAATAGAGGCTTGCAAACACACCCCCGGTGGTTGCCTCTTCTTCCCCGAAGAAGTCTTTCTTTTCCCCACATGCTGCGAACTCCCTGTCCCAACCTCCAAGAATAGCGCTTCTTGCCATTCCTTTCTTAGAGGCAGTTATCTCTGAGCCTGGGGCCGTAGGGAGTAGCCCCACACTCACAGGGAAAAGGCAAAGACTCCTCCATACATCTCCTCTATCCCCTTTGCTCCGGAGGAGAGCTCTAGTGAGCCTATGTCTTTCAGGAAAATTCTTGGCTTGGACAGGATCTCACCCTGTTTGTGAACCTGCATACCCAACCAGGGGGCCACAGAGCACCTGTTTCAGTAAAGTGGGCCCTGAAAGGGTGCAGCCTAGCAAGAGCTTGAAAATCCATTCAATTGCTGTTTTTGTACCTCTGACAGAGCGAGCTTGGCTCCACCCTTTGGCAGTGAGGAGAAAAGAGGCATGACACCCTCCCCAAGGGGACATGGGGCCTACTTCGAGAGGAAGCTGCAACTCGAGAAAATCCAGGAGGTTCTCCCCTCCAGGCGAGATGAGGCCCATTTCCGCTGAGGCTTCTCGAGGCTAATCACAACTAAACCTCTGGAACTTCGAAAGGGTCCTTCACACCCTTGCTGCAAGTCAAGAAGTTCTCCGACATACCCATCTCCACTCGAGAGGAAGGACGAGGGTCCCACCCACATCCAGCGGAGCCCCCGTTTCCGCCTCGTAGCTCGAGAAGAGGGATCCTTTCCCTTCATCGTCGGGAAAGAATTCCCGGGCTTCCCGTCGCATCTCAAGAGGAGGCATTCTCCACAGGAAAGGCGAGAGGAACTCCAGGGCCTTGCCAGCATTCCAAGAGTCCCCCAGATGTCTCCGTCCATTCCAGAAGAACCTGCTTTCCCTTCACTGCCTCGACGTTCATGCCGAGGATAGACTCACACCACCGTGACATGTGGGACTGCCCTGTTCGAAAGCCTCGTGGGAAAGCCTCGATGCAAAGCGACTGATCCCTTGAACCACATGGTGGCAAGCGTGACACTGCTGCTACAGCTTGTGAGGAAATCGCAGGTGCATGCCCCCACACGAGATGAGGACTGACTCCCCTGGTGAGACTCCAGAAGTATGGAAAGATTCATGTCAGCACTGGAGAGGCATCCTCAGGGTCTGGCCCCGACTCCACACAAGGTCTTAGGCACCGGCATCGATGGGAGAGGAATCCCTATAGGCCCCATGGTAACTCGCATGGGGACTGGCCTTTCCTGAGGCCACCAGAGCGAGTCCCTGAGGTCCCCGTCGTAACTCGAGAGCACCTACCACAACTCGGTATAATCCAGGAGGTTCTCCCCTCCAGGCGAGATGAGGCCCATTTCCGCTGAGGTGTCTCGAGGCTAATCACACCTAACCTGTGGAACTTCCAAAGGGTCCTTCACACCCTTGCTGCAACTCAAGAAGTTCCCCGACAAACCCGTCTTCACTCGAGAGGAAGCACGGGGGTCCCGCCCACATCCAGAGGAGCCCCATTTCCGCCTCGTAGTTCGAAATGAGGGATCCTTTCCCTGCTTCATCGGGAAAGGATTCCCGCCGTTCCCGCCGCATCTCAAGAGGAGGCGCTCTCAACAGGAAAGGCGAGAGGAACTCCAGGGTCGTGCCACCATTCCCAGAGTCCCCCAGATATCTCACTCTATTCCTGGGAAACCTGTTTTCCCACCACTGCCTCCACTTTCAAGCCGAGGATCGACTCACACCACGGTGGCACGTGGGACAGCCCTATGGGAATGCCTCGTGGGAAAGCCTCGTTGGAAAGCTTCGAGGGATAGCCCCTGATTTCTTGGTCCACGCGAAGGGAAGCGTGACACTGCTGCTACAGCTCGGGAGGAAAGTACATATGCATGCCAGCACTCGAGACCAGGACTGACTCCCCAGGGGAGACTCCAGAAGTACCCCAGATCCATGTCAGCACTGGAGAGGAATTCTCAGGTTCCGGCACCGGCTCCAAACAAGGTCTTAGGCCCCGGTATCGACGGGAGAGGAATCCCGAGAGGCCCCCGAGCAACTCGCTTGGGGACTGGCCTTTCCTGAGGCCACCAGAGGGGTCCCTGAGGTCCCCGTCATAAGTCGAGAGCACCTGCCGCAACTCGAGAAAATCTAGGAGGTTCTCCACTCCAGGCGAGCTGAGTCCCATTTCCGCTGAGGTATCTCGAGGCTAATCACACCTGACTTCTGGAACTTCCAAAGGGTCCTTCACACCCTTGCTGCAACTCAAGAAGTTCCCCAACATACCCGTCTCGACTCGAGAGGAAGCACGAGAGTCCCGCCCACATCCAGAGGAGCCCTGTTTCTGCCTCATAGCTCGAGAGGATTGATCCTTTCCCTGGTGGTCGGGAAAGAATTCCCGGCGTTCCTACCGCATCTCAAGAGGAGACGCTCTCCAAAGGAAAAGCAAGAGGAACTCCAGGGTCGTGCCACCATTCCCAGAGTCCCCCAGATGTCTCAGTCCATTCCAGGGAAACCTGTATTCCCTGAACTGCCTCGACTTTCAAGCCGAGGATCGACTCACACCACAGTGGCACGTGGGACAGCCCTGTGGGAAAGCGTCGTGGGAAAGCCTCGAGGGAAAGCCACAGGTCCCTTGATCCACGCGAAGGGAAGCGTGACACTGCTGCTACAGATCGGGAGGAAAGCCCACGTGCATGCCCCCACTCGAGACGAGGACTGATTCCCCTGGGGAGACTCCAGATGTACCCCAATATCCATGTCTGCACTGGAGAGGAATCCTCAGGTTCCGGCACCGACTCCACACAAGGTCTTGGGCCCTGGCATCGATGGAGAGGAATGCCGAGAGGCCCCCGAGCAACTCGCATGGGGACTGGCCTTTCCTGAGGAAACCAGTGCGGGTCCCTGAGGTCCCCGTCGTAAGTCGAGAGCACCTGCCGCAACTCGAGAAAATCCAGGAGGTTCTCCCCTCCAGGCAAGATGAGGCCCATTTCTGCTGAGGCGTCTCGAGGCTAGTCACACCTAACCTTTGGAACTAACAAAGGGTCCTTCACTCCCTTGCTGCAACTGAAGAAGTTCCCCGACATACCCGTCTCCAGTCGAGAGGAAGCGCGAGAGTCCCGCCCACATCCAGAGGAGCCTCGTTTCCACCTCCTAGCCTGAGTGGAGGGATTCTTTCCCTGAGTGGTCGGGAAAGAATTCCCGGCGTTCCTGTCGCATCTCAAGAGGAGGCGCTCTCCACAGGAAAGGCGAGAGGAATTCCAGGTCGTGCCACGTTCCCAGAGTCCCCCAGATGTCTCAGTCCATTCCAGGGAAACCTGTTTTCCCAGCACCGCCTCGACTTTCAAGCCGAGGATCGACTCACACCACGGTGGCACGTGGGACAGCCCTCTGGGAAAGCCTCGTGGGAAAGCCTCGTTGGAAAGCTTCGAGGGAAAGCCCCTGATTCCTTGGTCCACGCGAAGGGAAGCGTGACACTGCTGCTACAGCTCGGTAGGAAAGCGCATGTGCATGCCAGCACTCGAAACGAGGACTGACTCCCCAGGGGAGACTCCAGAAGTACCCCAAGATCCATGTCAGCACTGGAGAGGAGTTCTCAGGTTCCGGCACCGGCTCCAAACAAGGTCTTAGGCCCCGGTATCGACGGGAGAGGAATCCCGAGAGGCCCCCGAGCAACTCGCATGGGGACTGTCATTTCCTGAGGCCACCAGAGCGGGTCCCGGAGGTCCCCGTCGTAAGTCGAGAGCACCTGCTGCAACTCGAGAAGATCCAGGAGGTTCTCCCCTCCAGGCGAGATGTGGCCCATATCCGATGAGGCGTCTCGAGGCTAATCAACAAGCGTCTGGAACTAACAAAGGGGCCTTCAAACCCTAGCTGCAACTCAAGAAGTTCCCCGAAATACCCCTCTCCACTCGAGAGGAAGCACGAGAGTCTTGCCCACATCCAGAGGAGCCCGTTTCCGCCTCATAGCTCGAGAGGAAGGATACTTTCCCTGCGTTATCTGGAAAGAATTCCCGGCGTTCCCCTCGCATCTCAAGAGGAGGCGCAACCACAGGAAAGGCGAGAGGAACTCCAGGGTCTTGCCACCATTTCCAGAGTCCCCCAGATGTCTCAGTCCATTCCAGGGAAACCTGTTTTCCCTGCACTGCATCGACATTCAAGCCGAGGATCGACTCACAACACGGTGGCATGTGCGAGAGCCCTGTGGGAAAGCCTCCTGTGAAAGCCTGGTGGGAAAGCCTCGAGCAAAAGATCCTGATTTCTCGATCCACGCGAAGGGAAGGGTGACACTGCTGCTACACTTCGGGAGGAAAGCGCACGTGCATGCCCCAACTCGTGATGAGGACTGACTACCCTGGGGAGACTCCAGAAGTACCGCAAGATCCATGTCAGCACTGAAGAGGAATCCTCAGGTTCCGCCACCGACTCCACACAAGGTCTTAGGCCCCGGCATCGACGGGAGAGGAATCCCGAGAGGCCCCCGTGCAACTCGCATGGGGACTGGCCTTTCCTGAGGCCACGAGTCGTGTCCCTGAGGTTCCCGTCGTAAGTCAAGAGCACCTGCCGCAACTCGAGAAAATACAGGAGATTCTCCCTCCAGGCGAGATGAGGCCCATTTCCGCTGAGTCGTCTCCAGGCAAATCACACCTAACCTCTGGAACTTTCAAAGGGTCCTTCACACCCGTGCTGCAACTCAAGAAGTTCCCCAACATACTCGTCTCGACTTGAGAGGAAGCACGAGAGTCAAGCCCACATCCAAAGGAGCCCCGTTTCCGCCTCCTAGATCGAGAGGAGGGATCCTTCCCCTGCGTGGTCGGCAACGAATTCCCGGCGTTTCCGTCGCATCTCAAGAGGAGGCGCTGTCCACAGGAAAGGCGAGAGGAACTCCAGGGTCGTGCCACCATTCCCAGAGTCCCCCAGATGTCTCAGTCCATTCCAGGGAAACCTGTTTGCCCTGCACTGCCTCGACTTTCAAGCCGAGGATGGACTCACACCACGGTGGCACGTGCGACAGCCCTGTGGGAAAGCCTCGTGGGAAACCCTGGTGGGTAAGCCTCGAGTGAAAGCCACACATCCCTTGATCCAGGCGAAGGGAAGCATAACACTGCTGCTGCATCTCGGGAGGAAAGCACATGAGCATGCCCCCACTCGAGACGAGGACTGACTCCCCTGGGGAGACTCCAGAAGTACCCCAAGATTCATGTCAGCACTGGAGAGGTATCCTCAGTTTCTGACACTGACTCCACACAAGGTCTTAGGCCCAGGCATCGACGGGAGAGGAATCCCGAGAGGCCCCTGAGCAAATCGCATGGTGACTGGCCTTTCCTGAGGCCACCAGAGCAGGTCCCTGAGTTCCCCGTTGTAAGTCGAGAGCACCTGCCGCAACTCGGGAAAATCCAGGTGGTTCTCCCCTCCAGGCGAGATGAGGCCCATTTCCGATGAGGCGTCTCGAGGCTAATCACACCTAACTTCTGGAACTTCCAAAGGATCCTTCACACCCTTACTGCAACTCAAGAAGTTTTCCGACATACCCGTCTCCACTCGAGAGGAAGCAGGAGAGCCCCGCCCACATCCAGAGGAGCCCCGTTTCCGCCTCATAGCTCGAGAGGAGGGATCCTTTCCCTGCGTGGTAGGGAATGAATTCCCGGACTTGCCATAGCAGCTCAAGAGGGGGCGCTCTCCACAGGAAAGGCGAGAGGAAATCCAGGGTCGTGCCACCATTCCCAGAGTCCCCCAGATATCTCAGTCCACTCAAGGGAAACCTGTTTTCCCTGCACTGCCTCCACTTTCAAGCCGAGGATCGACTCACACCACGGTGGCACGTGGGACAGCCCTGTGGGAAAGCCTTGTGGGAAAGCCTCGTGGGAATGCCTCGAGGGAAAGCCACAGATCCCTTGATCCACGCGAAGGGAAGCGTGACACTGCTGCTACAGCTCTGGAGGAAAGCGCACGTGCATTCGCCCACTCGAGACGAGGACTGACTCCCCTGGGGAGACTCCAGAAGTACCAGCAGGATCCATATCAGCACTGGAGAGGAATCCTCAGGTTCCGGCACCGACTCCACACAAAGACTTAGGGCCCGGCATCGACGGGAGAGGAATACCGAGAGGACCCCAAGCAACTCGCAGCTGGACTTACCTTTCCTGAGGCCACCAGAGCGGGTCCCTGAGGTCCCCGTCTTAAGTCAAGAGCACCGGCCGCAACCCGAGAAAATCCAGGAGGTTCTCCCCTCCAGGCGAGATGAGGCCCATTTCAGCTGAGGCTTCTCGAGGCTAATCACACCTATCCTCTGGAACTTCCAAAGGGTCTTTCACACCCTTGCTGCAACTCAAGAAGTTCCCCGATATACCCGTCTCCACTGGAGAGGAAGCACGAGAGTCCCGCCCACATCCAGAGGAGCCCCGTTTCCGCCTCAAGCTGGAGAGGAGGGATCCTTTCCCTGCGTGGTCTCGAAAGAATTTCCGGCATTCCCGTCACATCTCAAGATGAGGTGCTCTACACAGAAAAGGCGAGAGGATCTCCAGGGTCTTGCCACCATTCCCAGAGTCCCCCAGATGTCTCAGTCCATTCCAGGGAAACCTGTTTGCCCTGCACTGCCTCGACTTTCAAGCCGAGGATGGACTCACACCACGGTGGCACGTGGGACAGCCCTGTGGGAAAGCCTCGTGGGAAACCCTGGTGGGTAAGCCTCGAGTGAAAGCCACACATCCCTTGATCCAGGCGAAGGGAAGCATAACACTGCTGCTGCATCTCGGGAGGAAAGCACATGAGCATGCCCCCACTCGAGACGAGGACTGACTCCCCTGGGGAGACTCCAGAAGTACCCAAGATTCATGTCAGCACTGGAGAGGTATCCTCAGTTTCTGACACTGACTCCACACAAGGTCTTAGGCCCAGGCATCGACGGGAGAGGAATCCCGAGAGGCCCCTGAGCAAATCGCATGGTGACTGGCCTTTCCTGAGGCCACCAGAGCGGGTCCCTGAGTTCCCCGTTGTAAGTCGAGAGCACCTGCCGCAACTCGGGAAAATCCAGGTGGTTCTCCCCTCCAGGCGAGATGAGGCCCATTTCCGATGAGGCGTCTCGAGGCTAATCACACCTAACTTCTGGAACTTCCAAAGGATCCTTCACACCCTTACTGCAACTCAAGAAGTTTTCCGACATACCCGTCTCCACTCGAGAGGAAGCACGAGGGTCCCGCCCACATCCAGAGGAGCCTGGTTTCCACCTCGTCGCTTGAGATTAGGGATTCTTTTCCTGCTTCGTCTGGAAAGAATTCCCGGCTTTCCCGTGGCATCTCAAGAAGAGGCGCTCTCAACAGGAAAGGCGAGAGAAACCCCAGTGTCGTGCCACAATTCCAAGAGACCCCCAGATGTCTCAGTCCATTCCAGAGGAACTTGTTTTCCCTGCACTGCCTCTACTTTCACGCCGAGGATCCACTCATTCCACCATGGCATGTCCCACGTGGGACAGCCCTGTGGGAAAGCCTCGTCGGAAAGCCTCGAGGGAAAGCCACAGATCCCTTGATCCCCGCGACGGGAAGTGTGACACTGCTGCTACAGTTCGTGAGGAAAGCTTACGTGCATGCCCCCACACGAGATGAGTACTGACTCCCCAGGAGAGACTCCAGAAGTACCCCCAAGATCCATATCAGCACTGGAGAGGAATCCTCAGGTACTGCCCCGACTCCACACAAGGTCTTAGGCTCCGACATCGACGGGAGAGGAATCCTGAAAGGCCCCCTTGCAACTCCCATGGGCACTGGCCTTTCCTGAGGACACCAGAGCGGGTCCCTGAGGTCCCCGTTGTAACTCGAGAGACCCTGCCCAACTCTAGAAAATCCAGGAGGTTCTCCGCTCCAGGCGAGATGAGGCCCATTTCCTCTGAGGCGTCTGGAGGCTCATCACACCTAAACTCTGGAAATTCAAAAGGGTCCTTGCTGCAACTCAAGAAGTTCCCCGACATACCCGTCTCCACTCGAGAGGAAGCACGAGGTTCCCGCCCACATCCAGGGGAACCCCGTTTCCGCCTGGTAGCTCGAGATGAGGGATCCTATCCTGCTTAGTCAGGAAAGACTTTTCAGCATTCCCGTGGCCTCTCAAGAGCAAGGGCTCTCAATAGGAAAGGCGAGAGGAACTCCAGGGTCGTGCCACCATTCCAAGAGTCCCTCAGATATCTCAGTCCATTTCAGAGTAACCTGTTTTCCCCGCAATGCCTCGACTTTCACGCCGAGGATCCACTCACACCATGGTGGCACGTGGGACAGCCCTGTGGGAAAGCCTCGTGGGAAAGCCACAGATCCCTTGATCCCCGCGAAGGGAAACGTGACACATCTGCTACACTGTCCCTGAGGTCACGGTCGTATGTTGAGAGCACCTGCCGCAACTCGAGAAAATCCAGGAGGTTCTCTGCTCCAGTCGAGACGAGGCCCATTTTCTCTGCGGCATCTCGAGAGTAATCACACCTAAACTCTGGAACTTCCAAAGGGTCCTACACACCCTTGCTACAACTCAGGAGGTTCCCCGATATACCCGTCTCCACTCCAGAGGAAGCAGGAGGGTCCGGCCTCCTCCAGAGGAGCTCCGTTTCCGCCTCCAAGCTCGAGATGAGGGATCCTTCCCTGCTTCCTCGGTAAAGAATTCCCGACGTTTCCGACGTATCTCAAGAGGAGGCCCGCTGCACAGGAAAGGCGAGAGGAACTCATGGGTCGTGCCACCATTCCAAGAGCCCGCAGATATCTCCTTCCATTCCAGAGGATCCTGTTTTCCCTGCACTGCCTTCGACTTTCATGCTGAGGATCGACTCACACCACGGTGGCACGTGGGAGAGCCCTGTCGGAAAGCCTTGTGGGACAGCCTCGAGGGAAAGCCACAGATCCCTTGATCCACGCGACGGGAAGCGTGACACTGCTGCTACAGCTCGGGAGGAAAGCGCACGTGCATGCCCCCACTCGAGACGAGGACTGACTCCCCTGGGGAGACTCCAGAAGTACCCCAAGATGCATGTCAGCCCCGGAGAGGAATCCTCAGGTTCCGGCCCCGACTCCACACAAGGTCTTAGGCCCTGGCATCGACGGGAGAGGAACAGCGACAGGCCCTCTAGCAACTCGCATGGGGACTGGCCTTTCCTGAGGTCACCAGAGCAGGTACATGAGGTCCCTGTCGTAAGTCAAGAGCACCTGCCCCAACTCGGTAAAATCCAGGAGGTTCTCCCCTGCAGGCGAGATGAGGCCCATTTCCACTGAGGTGTCTCGAGGCTAATCACACTTGACCTCTGGAACTTCCAAAGAGTCTTTCACAGCCATGCTGCAACTCAAGAAGTTCCCCGACATACCCGTCTCCACTCAAGAGGAAGCACGAGGGTCCCGGCCACATGCAGAGGAACTCCGTTTCCGGCTCGTAGCTCGAGAGGACGGATCCTTTCCCTGCTTGGTCGGGAAAGAATTCCCGGCATTCCCATCGCATCTCAAGAGGAGGCGCTCTCCAAAGGAAAGGGGAGAGGAACTGCAGGGTCGTGCCACCATTCCAAGACTCCCCCAGATATCTCAGTCCGTTCCACAGCAACCTGTTTTCCCTGCACTGCCTCGGCTTTCACGCCGAGGATCGACTCACACCACCGTGACACGTGGGACAGCCCTGTGGGAAAGCCTCGTGGGAAAGACTCGAGGGAAAGCCACAGATCCCTTGGTCCACGCAAGGGGAAGCGTGACACTGCTGCTACAGCATGGGAGGAAAGGGCACGCTCATGCCCCCACTCAAGACGAGTCCTGACTCCTTTGAGGAGACTCCAGAAGTACCCCAAAATCCATGTCAGCACTGGAGAGGAATCCTCAGCTTCCGGCCCCAACTCCACACAAGGTCTTAGGCCCCGGCATCGACGGGGAGAGGAATCACGAGAGGCCACCTCGCAACACGCATGATAACTGGCCTTTCCTGCGGCCGCCAGAGCGGTTCCCTGAATCCCCGTCGTAACTCAAGAGCACCTGCTGAAACTCGGGAATATCCAGGAGCCTCTCCATTCCAGGCGACATGAGGCCCATTTCTGCTGAGGCATCTCGAGACTAACCACACCTAACCTCTGGAACTTCCAAAGGGTCCTTCACACCCTTGCTGCAACTCAAGAAGTTCCCCGACATACCCGTTCCTCTTCACGTTCTGCCATAATGGTGGTGTCATCTGCATATCTAAGTTGATTGATATTTGTACCGGCAATCTTGATTCCAGCTTATGTATCTTCCATCCCAGCATTTTTCATGATGTATTCTGCATAGAAGTTAAATAAACAGGGTGACAATATACAGCGTTGACATACTCCTTTTCCTTTTTGGAACCAGTCTGTTGTTCCATGTCCTGCTCTAACTGTTGCTTCCTGACCTTCATCCAGATTTCTCAAGAGGCAGGTTAGGTGGTCTGGTATTCCCATCTCTTTCAGAATTGTGGCTAAAACAACAGTATAAGGACCTTTCCGATGTCAGGCCAAGGAATTGTGTTTCCAGTCATTGAGCCACACCCTGATCACTGAGCACAAATTCATGAATCTCTTCCTCAAGGGGGAATGAGATTCTTTTTTATACAAAACTTAGTTACCTGATTTATTACCTTACCTAATTGTTCCATCTGCTGTGAAATCCCACCCCCTTACTTGTGGCAAATCTGCTTAACACCTGCCTCACTGTGGGAGGGGGTCTCCCATAGAAAATTTCATAAGGACAACAACTGTGGGGAACGTGCGGTTACCCCGTAATATGAGTAAGTCTGCCGGAAGCAAGCCCATCCATATACAGTCAGTCTCTATGATCCATTTTGAAAGTGTCTCTTCAAGAGTTTGGTTGTTTCTTTCCACCATTCCAGAAGACTGGGCGCTATATGGCTGATGTAATTTCCACTGATATTTAGAGGGCTTCGACCATGCCTGTTTAATTAAC
>NW_017218128.1:0-22589 GCF_001704415.2 Capra hircus | reverse complement strand
ATGGGAGAGGAATCCCGAGAGGCCCCCGAGCAACGTGCATGTGGACTGGCCTTTCCTGAGGCCACCAGAGCGGGTCCCTGAGATACCCGCGTATGTCGAGAGCACCTGCAGCAACTCGAGAAAATCCAGGAGGTTCTCCCCTCCAGGCGAGTTGAGGCTCCTTTCTGCTGAGGCGTCTCGAGGCTAATCACACCTAACCCTCTGGAACTTCAAAGGGTCCTTCACACCCTTCCTGCAACGCAAGAAGTTCCCGGTATACCTGTCTCCACACGAGAGGAAGCACGAGCGTCCCGCCCACATCCAGATGAGCCCCGTTACCGCCTCCTAGCTCGAGAGTGGATCCTTTCCCTGCAGGGTCGGGAAGAATTCCCGCGTTCCCGTTGCATCTCAAGAGGAGGCGCTCTACACCTGAAAGGCGAGAGGGACTCAAGGGTCGTGCCACCATTCCCAGAGTCCCGCAGATGTCTCAGTCCATTCCAGGGAAACCTGTTTTCCCTGCACTGCTTCGACTTTCAAGCCGAGGATCGAATCACACCACGGTACACCCGACACAGCCTGTGGGAAAGCCTCGTGGGAAAGCCTCGAGGGAAAGCACAGATCCCTTGATCCACGCGAAGGGAAGCGTGACACTGCTGCTACAGCTCGGGAGGAAAGCGCACGTGCATGCCCCCACTCGCGAGGAGGACTCCTGGGGAGAGACTCCAGAAGTACCCCAAGGATCCATGTCAGCACTGGAGAGGAATCCTCAGGTTCCGGCACCGACTCCACATCAAGATCTTAGGCCCCGCATCGACGGAGAGGAATCCCAGAGGCCCTGAGCAACTCACATGGGGACTGGCCTTTCCTGAGGCCACTAGAGCGGGTCCCTGAGGTCCCCGTCTTAAGTTGAGAGCACCTGCCGCAACTCGAGAAAATACAGGAGGTTCTCCCCTCCAGGCGAGATGAGGCCCATTTCTGCTGAGGCGTCTCGAGGCTAATCAATTCTAACATCTGGAACTTCCAAAGGGTTCTTCACGCCCTTGCTGCAACTCAAGAAGTTCCCCTGACATACCCGTCTCCAGTTGAAGAGGAAGCACGAGAGTCCCGGCCACATCCAGAAGAGCCCCGTTTCCGTCTCATAGCTCAAGAGGAGGGATCCTTAACCTGCGTGGTCGGGAAAAAATTCCCGGCATTCCCGCTCGCATCTCAAGAGGAGGCGCTCTCCAAAGGAAAGGCGAGAGGAATTCCAGGGTCATGCCACCATTCCCAGAGTCCCCCAGATGTCGCACTCCATTCCAGGGAAACCTGTATTCCCCCCTCTCCCTCGACTTTCAAGCCGAAGATCGACTCACACCACGGTGGCACGTTGGATAGCCCTGTGGGAAAGCCTCGTGGGAAATTCTCGAGGGAAAGCCACAGATCCCTTGATCCAAGCGAAGGGAAGCGTGACACTGCTGCTACAGCTCTGGAGGAAAGCGCACGTGCATGCCCTCACTCGAGACGAGGACTGACTCCCCTGGGGAGACTCCAGAATTACCCCAAGATCCATGTCAGCACTGGAGAGGAATCCTCAGTTTCCGGCACCGACTCCACACAAAATCTTTGGCCCCGGCAGCGACGGGAGAGGAATCCCGAGAGGCCCCGAGCAACTCGCATGGGGACTGGCCTTTCCTGAGGCCACCAGAGCGGGTCCCTGAGGTCCCCGTCGTAAGTCGAGAGCACCTGCCGCAACTCGAGAAAATCCAGGAGGTTCTCCCCTCCAGGCGAGATGAGGCCCATTTCCACTGAGGCGTCTCAAGGCTAATGACACCTAAACTCTGAAACTTCCAAAGGGTCCTTCACACCCTTACTGCCACTCAAGAAGTTCCCCAACATACGCGTCTCCACTCGAGAGGAAGCACGAGAGTCCGCACACATCCAGAGGAGCCCCGTTTCCGGCCTCCTAGCTCGAGAAGAGGGATCCTTTCACTGGCGTGGTCGGGAAAGAATTCCCGGCGTTCCCGTCGCATCTCAAGAGGAGGCGCTCTCCACAGGAAAGGCGAGAGGAACTCCAGGGTCGTGCCACCATTCCCAGAGTCCCCCAGATGTCTCAGTCCATTCCAGGGAAACCTGTTTTCCGTGCACCGCCTCGACTTTCAAGCGGAGGACCGACTCACACCACGGTGGCATGAGGGACAGCCCTGTGAGAAAGCCTCGTGGGAAAGCCTCGAGGAAAAGCCAAAGATCCCTTGATCCACGGGAAGGGAAGAGCGACACTGCTGCTACAGCTCGGGAGGAAAGCGCACGTGGATGCCTCCACTCGAGACGAGGACTGACTCCACTGGGGAGACTCCAGAATTACCCCAAGATCCATGTCAGCACTGGAGAGGAATCCTCAGGTTCCGGCACCGACTCCAAACAAGACCTTAGGCCACGGCATCGACGGGAGAGGAATCCCGAGAGGCTCCCGAGCAACTCGCATGGGGACTGGCCTTTCCTGAGGCCACCAGAGCGGGTTCCTGAGGCCCCGCCTTAAGACGAGAGCAGCTGCCACAACTCGAGAAAATCCAGGCGTTTCTTCCCTCCAGGCGAGATGAGGCCCATTTCCGCTGAGGCGTCTCGAGGCTAATCACACCTAAATTCTGGAACTTTCAAAGGGTCCTTCACACCCTTGCTGCAACTTAAGAAGTTCCCCGACATACCCGTCTCCACTCGAGAGGAAGCACGAGAGTCCCGGCCACATCCAGAGGAGCCCCGTTTCCGCCTCCTAGCTCGAGAGGAGGGATCCTTTCCCTGTGTGCTCGAGAAAGAATTCCCGGCGTTCCCGTCGTATCTCAAGAGGAGGCGCCCTCCACAGGAAAGGAGAGAGGATCTCCAGGGTCGTGGCACCAATCCTAGAGTCCCCCAGATGTCTCAGTCCATTCCATGGAAACCTGTTTTCCCTACACTGCCTCGATTTTCAAGCCGAGGATCGACTCACACCACGGTGGCACGTGGGACAAGCCTTGTGGGAAAGCCTCATGTGAAAGCCTTGGAGGGTAAGCCCCAGATCCCTTGATCCACGCGAAGGGAAGCGTGACACTGCTGCTACAGCTTGGGAGGAAAGCGCACGTGCATGCCCCACTCGAGAGGAGGACTGAATCCCCTGGGGAGACTCCAGAAGTACCCCAAGATCCATGTCAGCACTGGAGAGGAATCCTCAGGTTCCGGCACTGACTCCACACAAGATCTTAGGCCCCGGCCTCGACGAGAGAGGAATCCCGAGAGGCCCCCGAGCAACTCGCATGGGGACTGGCCTTTCCTGAGGCCACCAGAGTTGGTCCCTGAGGTCCCCGTCCTAAGTCGAGAGCACCTGCCGCAACTCGAGAAAATTCAGGAGGTTCTCCCCTCCAGGCGAGATGAGGCCCATTTCTGCTGAGGCGTCTCGAGGCTAATCACACCTAACCTCTGGAGCTTCCAAAGGGTCCTTCACACCCTTGCTGCAACTCAAGAAGTTCCCCGATATACCCGTCTCCACTCGAGAGGAAGCACGAGAGTTCTGCCCACATCCAGAGGAGGCCCGTTTCCGCCTCCTTGGTCAAGAGGAGGGATCCTTTCCCTGCGTGGTCGGGAAAGAATTCCCGGCGTTCCCGTCGCGTCTCAAGAGGAGGCACTCTCCACAGGAAACGCGAGAGGAACTCCAGTGTCGTGACACCAGTCCCAGAGTCCCCCAGATGTCTCAGTCCATTCCAGGGAAACCTGTTTTCCTTGCACTTCCTCGACTTTCAAGCCGAAGATCGACTCACACCACGGTGGCACGTGGGACAGCCCACTGGGAAAGCCTCGTGGGAAAGCCTCGTGGGAAAGCCTCGAGGGAAAGCCACAGATCTCTTGATCCACGAGAAGGGAAGCATGACAGTGCTGCTACAGCTGGGGAGGAAAGCACACGTGCATGCCCCCACTCGAGACGAGGACTGACTCCCCTGGGGAGACTGCAGAAATACCCCAAGATCCATTGCAGCACTGGAGAGGAATCCTCAGGTTCCGGCACCGTTTCCACACAAAGTCTTAGGCCCCGGCATCGACGGGAGAGGAATCCCGAGAAGCCCCCGAGCAACTTACATGGGGACTGGCCTTTCATGAGGCCACCAGAGCGGGTCTCTGAGGTCCAAGTCGTAAGTCGAGAGCTCCTGCTGCAACTCGAGAAAATCCAGGAGGTTCTCCCCTCCAGGCGAGATGTGGCCCATATCCGATGAGGCATCTTGAGGTTAATCAACAAGCGTCTGGAACTAACAAACGGGCCTTCAAACCCTAGCTGCAACTCAAGAAGTTCCCCGAAATACCCCTCTCCACTCGAGAGGAAGCACGAGATTCTTGCCCACATCCAGAGGAGCCCGTTTCAGCCTCATAGCTCGAGAGGAAGGATCCTTTCCCTGCGTTATCCGGAAAGAATTCCTGGCGTTCCCCTCGCATCTCAAGAGGAGGCGCAACCACAGGAATGGCGAGAGGAACTCCAGGGTCTTGCCACCATTCCCAGAGTCCCCCAGATGTCTCAGGCCATTCCAGGGAAACCTGTTTCCCTGCACTGCCTCGACTTTCAAGCCGAGGATTGACTCACACCGCGATGGCACGTGGGACAGCCCTGTGGGAAAGCCTCGTGGGAAAGCCTCGTGTGAAAGCCTCAAGGGAAAGCCACATAACCCTTGATCCACCCGAAGGGAAGCGCGACAATGCTGCTACAGCTCGGGAGGAAATCGCACGTGCATGCCCCCACTCGAGACGAGGACTGACTCCCCTGGGGAGACTCCAGAAGTACCCCAACATCCATGTCAGCACTGGAGAGGAATCCTCAGGTTCCGGCACCCACTCCACACGAGATCGTAGGCCCCGGCATCGACGGGAGAGGAATCCCGAGAGGCCCCAGCAACTCGCATAGGGATTGGACTTTCCAAAGGCCACCAGAGCAGGTACCTGAGGTCCCCGTCGTAAGTCGAGAGCACCTATCGCAACTCGAGAAAATCCTGGAGGTTCTCCCTTCCAGGAGAGATGAGGCCCATTTCCACTGAGGCGTTTCGAGGCCAATCACACCTAAACTCTGGAACTTACAAAGGGTCCTTCACATCCTTACTGGCAACTAAAAAAGTTCCCCGACATACCCGTCTCCACTCGAGAGGAAGCTCGAGAGTCCCGCCCACATCCAGAGGAGCCCCGTGCCCGCCTCCTAGCTCGAGAGGAGGGATCCTTTCCCTGCGTGTTCGGGAAAGAATTCCCGGCGTTCCGGTCGCATCTCAAGAGGAGGCGCTTTCGACAGGAAAGACGAGGGGAACTCCAGGGTCGTGACACCATTACCTGAGTCCCACAGATGTCTCAGTCCATTCCAGGGAATTGTGTTTTCCCTGCACTGCCTCGACTTTCAAGCCGAGCATCGACTCACACAACGGTGGCACGTGGGACAGCCCTATGGGAAAGCCCGAGGGAAAGCCTCGTGGTAAAGTCTCGAGGGAAAGCCACAGATCCCTTGATCCACGCGAAGGGAAGCGAGACTCTGCTGCTACAGCTCTGGAGGAAAGCGCACGTGCATGCCCCCACTTGGGACGAGGACTGACTCCCCTGGGGAGACTCCAGAAGTACCCCAACATCCATGTCAGCACTGGACAGAAATCCTCAGGTTCCGGCACCGACTCCAAACAAGATCTTAGGCCCCGGCATCGACGAGAGAGGAATCCCGAGAGGCCCCCGAGCAACTCGCATGGGGACTGGCCTTTCCTGAGGCCACCAGAGTGACTCCCCAGGGGAGTGGGTCCCTAGCAGTGTCATGCTTCCCTTCGCGTGGATCAAGGAATCTGTGGCTTTCCCTCGAGGCTTTCCCACGAGGCTTTCCCAGTGGGCTGTCCCACGTGCCACCGTGGTGTGAGTCGATCCTAGGCTTGAAAGTCAAGGCAGTGCAAGGAAAACAGGTTTCCCTGGAATGGACTGAGACATCTGTGGGACTCTGGGAATGGTGGCACGACACTGGACTTCCTCTCGCGTTTCCTGTGGAGAGTGCCCCGAGTAACTTGCATGGGGACTGGCCTTTCATGAGGCCTACAGAGCGGGTCTCTGAGGTCCAAGTCGTAAGTCGAGAGCTCCTGCTGCAACTCGAGAAAATCAGGAGGTTCTCCCCTCCAGGCGAGATGTGGCCCATATCCGATGAGGCGTCTCGAGGCTTATCAACAAGCGTCTGGAACTAACAAACGGGCCTTCAAACCCTAGCTGCAACTAAAGAAGTTCCCCGACATACCTGTCTCCAGTCGAGAGGAAGCACGAGAGTCCCACCACATCCAGAGGAGCCTCGTTTCAGCCTCATGGCTCGAGAGGAGGGATCCTTTCACTGCGTGGTCGGGAAAGAATTCCCGGCATTCCCCTCGCATCTCAAGAGGAGGCGATCTCCACAGGAAAGGCGAGAGGAACTCCAGGGTCGTGCCACCATTCCCAGAGTCCCCCAGATGTCTCAGTACATTCCAGGAAAACCTGTTTTCCCAGCACTGCCTCGACTTTCAAGACGAGGATCGACTCACACCACGGTGGCACGTGGAACAGCCCTGTGGTAAAGCCTCGTGGGAAAGCCTCGTGGGAAAGCCTCCTTGGAAAGTCCCTGATCCCTTGATCCACGCGAAGGGAAGCACGACACTGCTGCTACAGCTCGAGAGGAAAGCGCACGTGCATGCCCCCACTCGAGACGAGGACTGACTCTCCTGGGGAGACTCCAGAAGTACCCCAAGATCCATGTTAGCACTGGAAAGGAATGCTCAGGTTACAGCACTGACTCCACACAAGGTTTAAGGCCCCAGCATCGACGGGAGAGGAATCCCGAGAGGCCCCCGAGCAACTCGCATGAGGCTGGCCTTTCCTGAGTCCACCAGAGCGGATCACTGATGTCCCCATCGTAAGTCGAGAGCAACTGCCCCAAGTCGAGAAAATCCAGGAGGTTCTGCCCTCCAAGCGAGATGAGGCCCATTTCTGCTGAGGCGTCTCGAGGCTAATCACACCTAATATCTGGAAATTCCAAAGGTCCTTCACACACTTGCTGCAACTCAAGAAGATCCCCAACATACCCGTCTCCACTCGAGAGGAAGCACGATAATCCCGCCCACATCCAGAGGAGCCCCGTTTCCGTTTCCTAGCTCGGGAGGAGGTATCGTTTCCCTGCGTGGTCGGGAAGGAATTCCCAGAGTTCCCGTCGCATCTCAAGAGGAGGCGCTCTCCACAGGAAAGGCGAGAGGAACTCCAGGGTCGTGCCACCATTCCCAGATTCCCCCAGATGTCTCAGTCCATTCCAGGGAAACCTGTTTTCCCTGCACTGCCTCGACTGTCAAGCCGAGGATCGACTCACACCACGGTGGCACGTAGGACAACCCTGTGGGAAAGCCTCGTGGGAAAACCTCGTGGGAAAGCCTCCTTGGAAAGCCATAGATCCCTTGATCCACGCGAAGGGAAGCGTGACACTGCTGCTACAGCTCGGGAGGAAAAGCGCACGTGCATGCCCCCACTCGAGACGAGGACTGACTCCCCTGGGGAGACTCCAGAAGTACCCCAAGATCCATGTCAGCACTGGAGAGGAATCCTCAGGTTCCGGCACCGACTCCACACAAGATCTTAGGCCCGAGCATCGACGGGAGAGGAATCCCGAGAGGCCTCCGAGCAACTCGCATGGGGACAGGCCTTTTCTGAGGCCACTAGAGCGTGTCCCTGAGGTCCCCGTCGTAAGTTGAGAGCACCTGCCGCAACTCTAGTAAATACAGGAGATTCTCGCTCCAGGCGAGATGAGGACCATTTCCGCTGAGGCGTCTCGAGGCTAATCAATTCTAACATCGGGAACTTCCAAAGGGTCCTTCACACCCTTGCTGCAACTCAAGAAGTTCCCCGACATACCCGTCTCCACTTGAGAGGAAGCACGAGAGTCCCGCCCACATCCAGAGGAGCCCCGTTTCTGCCTCCTAGCCTGGGAGGAGGGATTCTTTCCCTGCGTGTTCGGGAAAGAATTCCCGGCGTTCCCGTCGCATCTCAAGAGGAGGCGCTCTCCACAGGAAAGGCGAGAGGAACTCCAGGGTCGTGCCACATTCCCAGAGTCCCCCAGATGTCTCAGTCCATTCCAGGGAAACCTGCTTTCCCTGCACTGCCTCGACTTTCAAGCCGAGGATCGACTCACACCACGGTGGCACGTGGAACAGCCCTGTGGGAAAGCCTCGTGGGAAAGCCTCGTAGGAAAGCCTCGTGGTAAAGCCTCGAGGGAAAGCCACAGATCCCTTGATCCACGCGAAGGGAAGCGCGACACTGCTGCTTCAGATCGGGAGGAAAGGGCACGTGCACGCCCCCGCTCGAGACGAGGACTGACTCCACTGGGGAGACTGCAGAAGTACCCGAAGATCCATGTCAGCACTGGAGAGGAATGCTCAGGTTCCGGCACCGACTCCACACAAGATCTTAGGCCCCGGCATAGACGGGAGAGGAATCCCGTGAGGTCCCCGAGCAACTCGCATGGGGACTGGCCTTTCCTGAGACCACCAGACCGGGTCCCTGAGGTCCCCGTCGTAAGTCGAGAGCACCTGCTGCAACTCGAGAATATCCAGGAGATTCTCCCCTCCAGGCGAGATGAGGCCCTTTTCCGCTGAGGCGTCTCGAGGATAATCACACCTAACCTCTGGAACTGCCAAAGGGTCCTTCACACCCTTGCTGCAACTCAAGAAGTTCCCCGACATACCCGTCTCCACTTGAGAGGAAGCACGAGAGTCCCGGCCACATCCAGAGGAGCCCCATTTCCACCTCCGAGCTCGAGAGGAGGGATCCTTTCCCTGCGTGGTCGGGAAAGAATTCCCGGCATTCCTGTCGCATCTCAAGAGGAGGCGCTCTCCACAGGAAAGGCGAGAGGAACTCCAGGGTCGTGCCACCATTCCCAGAGACAACCAGATGTCTCAGTCCATTCCAGGGAAACCTGTTTTCCCTGCACTGCCTAGACTTTCAAACCGAGGATCGACTCACACCACGGTGGGACGTGGGCCAGCCCTGTGGGAAATCCTCGTAGGAAAGCCTCGTGGGAAAGCCTCGAGGGAAAGTCCCTGATCCCTTGATCCACGCGAAGGGAAGCGTGACACTGCTGCTACAGCTCGGGAGGAATGCGCACGTGAATGCCTCCACTCGAGACGAGGACTGACTCCCCTGGGGAGACTCCAGAAGTACCCCAAGATCCATGTCAGCACTCAAGAGGAATACTCAGGTTCCAGCACCGACTCCACACAAGGTCTTAGGACCCAGCATCGACGAGAGAGGAATCCCGAAAAGCCCCCGAGCAACTCGCATGGGCACTGGCCTTTCCTGAGGCCACCAGAGCGGGTCCCTGAGGTCCCCATCGTAAGTCGAGAGCACCTGCGGAAACTCGAGATAATACAGGAGGTTCTCCCCTCCAGGCGAGTTGAGGCCCATTTCCGCTGAGGCGTCTCGAGGCTAATCACATCTAACATCTGGAACTTCCAAAGGATCCTTCACACCCTTGCTGCAACTCAAGAAGTTCCCCGACATACCCGTCTCCACTCGAGAGGAAGCACGAGAGTCCCGGCCACATCCAGAGGAGCCCCGTTTCCACCTCCTAGCTCGAGAGGAGGGATCATTTCCCTGCGTGGTCGGGAAAGAATTCCCGGCATTGCCGTCACATCTCAAGAGGAGGCGCTCTCCACAGGAAAGGCGAGAGGAACTCCAGGGTCGTTGCCACCATTCCCAGAGACAACCAGATGTCTCCAGTCCATTCCAGGGAAACCTGTTTTCCCTGCACTGCCTCGACTTTCAAGCCAAGGATCGACTCACACCACGGTGGCACGTGGGACAGCCCTGTGGGAAAGCCACGTGGGAAAGCCTCGTAGGAAAGCCTCCTTGGAAAGTCCCTGACCCCTTGATCCACGCGAAGGGAAGCACGACACTGCTGCTACAGCTCGGGAGGAAAGCGCGTGTGCATGCCCCCACTCGAGACGAGGACTGACTCCCCTGGGCAGACTCCAGAAGTACCCCAAGATCCATGTTAGCACTGGAGAGGAATGCTCAGGTTACAGCACTGACTCCACACTAGGTTTTAGGCCCCAGCATCAACGGGAGAGGAATCCCGAGAGGCCCCCGAGCAACTCGCATGGGAACTGGCCTTTCCTGAGGCCACCAGAGCGGTCCCTGAGGTCCCCATCGTAAGTCGAGAGCAACTGCCGCAACTCGAGAAAATCCAGGAGGTTCTCCCCGTCAGGCGAGATGAGGCCGATTTTCGCTGAGGCATCTCGAGGCTAATCACACCTAACCTCTGGAACTTAAAAAGGGTCCTTCACACCCTTGCTGCAACTCAAGAAGTTCCCCGACATACCCGTCTCCACTCGAGAGGAAGCACGAGAGTCCCGCTCACATCCAGAGGAGCCCTGTTTCCGCCTCCTAGCTCGAGAGGAGGGATCGTTTCCCTGCGTGGTCGGGAAAGAATTCCCGGGTTCCCGTCGCATCTCAAGAGGAGGCGCTCTCCACAGGAAAGGCGAGAGGAACTCCAGAGTCGTGCCACATTCCCTGAGTCCCCCAGATGTCTGAGTCCATTCCAGGGAAATCTGTTTTCCCTTCACTGCCTCGACTTTAAAGCCAAGGATCGACTCACACCACAGTGGCACGTGGGAAAGCCCTGTGGAAGCCTCGTGGGAAAGCGTCATGGGAAAGTCTAGAGGGAAAGCCACAGATCCGTTGCATCCACGAAATGGGAAGCATGACACTGCTGCTACAGCTCGGCAGGAAATCGCACGTGCATGCCCCCTCTCGAGACAAGGACTGACTCCCCTGGGGAGACTCCAGAAGTACCAAAGATCCATGTCGGCACTGGAGAGGAATCCTCAGGTTCCGTCACTGAGTCCACACAAGGTCTTAGGCCCCAGCATCGACGGGAGAGGAATCCCGAGAGGCCCGGAGAAACTCGCATGGGGACTGGCCTTTCCTGAGGCCACCAGAGCGGGTCCCTGAGGCCCTCGTCGTAAGTCGAGAGCACCTGCCACAACTCGAGAAAATCCAGGAGGTTCTCCCCTCCAGGCGAGATGAGGCCCATTTCGGCTGAGACAACTAGGGGGTAATCAGACTTAAACTCTGGAACTTCCAAAGGGTCCTTCACACCCTTGCTGCAACTCAAGAACTTCCCCGACATACCCGTCTCCACTCAAGAGGAACCCGAGCGTCCCACCCGTATCCAGAGTGGCCCCGTTTCCGCCTGCTAGCTCGAGAGGAGGGTTTCCTTTCCCTGCGTGGTCCTGGAAAGAATTCCTAGCGTTCCCGTCTCATCTCAAGAGGAGGCGCTCTCCACAGTAAAGGCGAGAGGAACTCCAGTATCAGGCCCCATTCCCAGAGTCCCCCAGATGTCTCAGTCCATTCCAAGGAAACCTGTTTTCCCTGCACTGCCTCCACTTTCAAGCCGAGGATCGACTCACACCGCGATGGCAGGTTGGACAGCCCTGTGGGAAAGCCTCGTGGGAAAGCCTCGAGGGAAAGCCACAGATCCCTTGATCCACGTGTAGGGAAGCGTGACACTGCTGCTACAGCTCGGGAGGAAAGCGCACGTGCATGCCCCCACTCGAGACGAGGACTGACTCCCCTGGGGAGACTCCAGAAGTACACCAAGATCCATGTCAGCACTGCAGAGGAAACCTCAGGTTCCGGCACTGACTCCACACAAGGTCTTAGGCCCCGGCATCGACGGGAGAGGAATCCCGAGAGGCCCCGAGAAATTCGCATGGGGAGTGGCCTTTTCTGAGGCCCCCAGAGCGGTCGTTGAGGTCACCGTCGTAAGTCGACAGCAACTGCCCTATCTCGAGAAAATCCAGGAGGTAGTCCCCTCCAGGCGAGATGAGGCCCATTTCCGCTGAGGCGACTGGAAGCTAATCACACCTAAACTCTGGAACTTCCAAAGGGTCCTTCACAGCCTTGCTGCAACTCAAGAAGTTCCCCGACATACCCGTCTCCACTCGAGAGGAAGCACGAGAGTCCCGCCCACATCCAGAGGAGCCCCGTGTCCGCCTCCTAGCTCGAGAGGAGGGATCCTTTCCCTGCGTGTTCGGTCAAGTATTCCCAGCATTCCCGTCGCATCTCAAGAGGAGGCGCTCTCCACAGGAAAGTCGAGAGGAACTTCCAGGTTCGTGCCACCATTCCCAGAGTCCCCCAGATGTCTCAGTCCATTCCAGGGAAAACTGTTTTCCCTGCACTGCCTCGACTTTAAAGCTGAGGATCAACTCACACCACGGTGGCACGTGGGAAAGCCCTGTGGGAAGCCTCGTGGGAAAGTGTCATGGGAAAGTCTAGAGGAAAGCCACAGATCCCTTGATCCACGAAAAGGGAAGCATGACACTGCTGCTACAGCTCGGGAGGAAATCGCACGTGCATGCCCCCTCTCGAGACAAGGACTGACTCCCCTGGGGAGACTCCAGAAGTACCACAAGATCCATGTCGGCACTGGAGAGGAATCCTCAGGTTCCGGTCACATGAGTCCACACAAGGTCTTAGGCCCCAGCATCGACGGGAGAAGAATCCCGAGAGGCCCCGGAGAAACTCGCATGGGGACTGGCCTTTCCTGAGGCCACCAGAGCGGGTCCCTGAGGTCCCTGGTCGTAAGTCGAGAGCACCTGCCAGCAAACTCGAGAAAATCCAGGAGGTTCTCCCCTCCAGGCGAGATGAGGCCGCATTTGTGCTGAGGCGTCTCGAGGCTAATCACATCTAACATCTGGAACTTCCAAAGGGTCCTTCACACCCTTGCTGCAACTCAAGAAGTTCCCCGACATACCCGTCTCCACTCGAGAGGAAGCACGAGAGTCCCGCCAACATCCAGAGGAGCCCCGTTTCCGCCTCCTAGCTCGAGAGGAGGGATCCTTTCCCTGCCGTGGTCGGGAAAGAATTCCCGGCGTTCCCGTCGCATCTCAAGAGGAGGCGCTCTCCACAGGAAAGGCGAGAGGAACTCCGAGGGTCGTGCCACCATTCCCAGCAGTCCCCCAGATGTCTCAGTCCATTCCAGGGAAACCTGTTTTCCCTGCACTGCCTTGACTTTCAAGCCGAGGATCGACTCACAACCACGGTGGCACGTGGGACAGCCCTGTGGGAAAGCTTCGTGGGAAAGCCTCTGGAAAGTCGAGGAAAGCCACAGATCCCTTGATCCACGGGAAGGGAAGCGCTGACACTGCAGCTACAGCTCGGGAGGAAAGCGCAGGTGCATTGCCCCACACGAGACGAGGACTGACTCCCCTGGGGAGACTCCAGAAGTACCTCAAGATCCATGTCAGCACTGGAGAGGAATCCTCAGGTTCCGGCACCGACTCCACACAAGATCTTAGGCCCCTGCATCGACGGGAGAGGAATCCTGAGAGGCCCCCGAGAAACTCGCATGGGGACTGGCCTTTCCTGAGGCCACCAGTGCGGGTCCCTAAGGTCCCCATTGTAAGTCGAGAGCACCTGCCGCAACTCGAGAAAATCCAGGAGGTTCTCCCCTCCAGGCGAGATGAGGCCCATTTCTGCTGAGGCGTCTCGAGACTGATCAGACCTAAACTCTGGAACTTCCAAAGGGTCCTTCACACTCTTGCTGCAACTCAAGAAGTTCCCCGACATACCCGTCTCCACTCGAGAGGAAGCACGAGAGTCCCGCCCACATCCAGAGGAGCCCCGTTTGCGCCTCCTAGCTCGAGAGGAGGGATCCTTTCCTGCGTGGTCGGGAAAGAATACCCAGTGTTCCGTCGCATCTCAAGAGGAGGCGCTCTCCACAGGAATGGCGAGAGGAACTCCAGGATCGTGCCACCATTCCCACAGTCCCCCGGATGTCTCAGTCCATTCCAGGGAAATCTGTTTTCCCTGCACTGACTCGGCTTTCAGCCGAGGATCGACAAACACCACGGTGGCACGTGGGACAGCCCTGTGGGAAAGCCTCGTGGGAAAGCCTCGAGGGGAAGCCACAGATCCCTTGATTCACGCGAAGGGAAGCGTGACACTGCTGCTACAGCTCGGAAGGAAAGCACACGTGCATGCCCCCACTCGAGACGAGGACTGACTCCCCTGGGGAGCCTCCAGAAGAACCCCAAGATCCATGTCAGCACTGGAGAGGAATCCTCAGGTTCCAGCACCGACTCCACACAAGGTCTTAGGCCCCGGCATCGACGGGAGAGGAATCCCGAGAGGCCCCGAGCAACTCGCATGGGGACTGGCCTTTCCTGAGGCCACCAGAGCGGGTCCCTGAGGTCCCCGTCGTAAGTCGAGAGCACCTGCCGTACCTCGAGAAAATCCAGGAGGTTCTCCCCTCCAGGCGAGATGAGGCTCATTTCTGCCGTGCGTCACGAGGCTAATCACATCTAACACCTGGAACTTCCAAAGGGTCCTTCACACCCTTGCTGCAACTCAAGAAGTTCCCCAACATACCCGTCTCCACTCGAGAGGAAGCACGACGAGAGTACCGCCCACATCCAGAGGAGCCCCGTTTCCCCCTCCTAGCTCGAGAGGAAGGATCCTTTCCCTGCGTGGTCGGGAAAGAATTCCCGGCGTTCCCGTCGCATCTCAAGAAGAGGCGCTCTCCACAGGAAAGGCGAGAGGAACTGCAGGGTCGTGCCACCATTCCCTGAGTCCACCAGATGTCTCAGTCCATTCCAGGGAAACCTGTTTTCCCTGCACTGCCTCGACTTTCAAGCGTAGGATCGACTCAACCACGGTGGCACGTGGGACAGCCCTGTGGGAAAGCCTTGTGGGAAAGCCTCTTGGGAAAGCCTCGAGGGAAAGCCACAGATCACTTGATCCTCGCGAAGGGAAGCGTGACACTGCTGATACAGCTCGGGAGGAAAGCGCACGTGCATGACCCCACTCGAGACGAGGACTGACTCCCCTGGGGGACTCACATTCAGAGGAACCCCGTTTCCGCCTGGCAGCTCGAAATGAAGGATCCTATCCTGCTTAGTCAGGAAAGTTTTTTCGGCGTTCCCTTGGCATCTCAAGAGCAATGGCTCTCAATAGGAAAGGCGAGAGGTACTCCGGGTCGTGCCACCATTCGAAGAGTCCCCCAGATGTCTCAGTCCATTTCAGAGGAACCTGTTTTCCCTGCACTGCCTCGACTTTCAAGCCGAGGATCCACTCACACCATGGTGGCACGTGGGACAGCCCTGTGGGAAAGCCTCGTGGGAAAGCCTCGAGGGAAAGCCAAAGATCCCTTGATCCCCACGACGGGAAGCGTGACACATCTGCTACACTGTCCCTGAGGTCACGGTCTTATGTCGAGAGCACCTGCCGCAACTCGAGAAAATCCAAGAGGTTCTCTGCTCCAGTCTAGATGAGGCCCATTTTCTCTGCGGCGTCTCGAGAGTAATCACACCTAAACTCTGGAACTTCCAAAGGGTCCTTCACACCCTTGCTGCAACTCAAGAAGTTCCCCGACATACCCGTCTCCACTCGAGAGGAAGCACGAAAGTCCCGCCCACATCCAGAGGAGACCCCGTTTCCGCCTCCTAGCTCTTGAGGAGGGATCCTTTCACTGCGTGTTCGGGAAAGAATTCCCGGCGTTTCCGTCGCATCTAAAGAGGAGGCGCTCTCCACAGGAAAGGCGAGAGGAACTCCAGGGTTCGTGCCACCATTCCCAGAGTCCCCCAGATGTCTCAGTCCATTCCAGGGAAACCTGTTTTCCCTGCACTGCATCGACTTTCAAGCCGAGGATAGACTCACACCACGGTGGCACGTGGGACAGCCCTGTGGGAAAGCCTCGTGGGAAAGCCTCGTGGGAAACCCACAGACCCCGTTGATCCTCGCGAAGGGAAGCGGGAAACTGCTGCTACAGCTCGGGAGGAAAGAGCACGTGCATGCCCCACACGATACGAGGACTGACTCCGCTGGGGAGACTCCAGAAGTACCCCAAGATCCATGTCAGAACAGGAGAGGAATCCTCCGGTTGGGCACCAACTCCACTCAAGGTCTTAGGACCTGGCATCGACGGGAGAGAAATCCCGAAAGGACCCCGAGCAACTCGCATGGGGACTGGCCTTTCCTGAGGCCACCAGAGCGGGTCCCGGAGGTCCTCTTCGTAACTCGAGAGCACCTGCCGCAACTCGAGAAAATCCAGGAGGTTCACCCCTCCAGGCGAGATGACGCCCGTTTCCGCTGAGGCGTCTCGAAGCTAATCACACCTAACTTCTGGAACTTCCAAACGGTCCTTCACACCCTTGCTGCAACTCAAGAAGTTACCCGACATACCCGTCTCCACTCGAGAGGAAGCACGAGAGTCCCGCCCACATCCAGAGGAGCCCCGTTTCCGCCTCCTAGCTCGAGAGGAGGGATCCTTTCCCTGCGTGGTCGGGCAAAGAATTCCCGGCGTTCCCGTCGCATCTCAAGAGGAGGCGCTCTCCACAGGAAAGGCGAGAGGAACTCCAGGGTCGTGCCACCATTCCCAGAGTCCCCCAGATATCTCAGTCCATTCCAGGGAAACCTGTTTTCCCTGCACTGCCTCGACTTTCAAGCCGAGGATCGACTCACAACCACGGTGGCACGTGGGACAGCCCTGTGGGAAAGCCTCGTTGGAAAGCCTGTGGGAAAGCCTCGAGGGGAAAGCCACAGATCCCTTGATCCACGGGAAGGGAAGCGTGACACTGCTGCTACAGCTCGGGAGGAAAGCGCAGGTGCATGCCCCCACACGAGACGAGGACTGACTCCCCTGGGGAGACTCCAGAAGTACCCCAAGATCCATGTCAGCACTGGAGAGGAATCCTCAGGTTCCGGCACCGACTCCACACAAGGTCTTAGGCCCGGCATCGACGGGAGAGGAATCCCGAGAGGCCCCGAGCAACTCGCATGGGGACTGGCCTTTCCTGAGGCCACCAGAGCGGGTCCCTGAGGTCCCCGTCGTAAGTCGAGAGCACCTGCCGCAACTCGAGAAAATCCAGGAGGTTCTCCCCTCCAGGCGAGATGAGGCCCATTTCCGCTGAGGCGTCTCGAGGCTAATCACATCTAACATCTGGAACTTCCAAAGGGTCCTTCACACCCTTGCTGCAACTCAAGAAGTTCCCCGACATACCCGTCTCCACTCGAGAGGAAGCACGAGAGTCCCGCCCACATCCAGAGGAGCCCCGTTTGCGCCTCCTAGCTCGAGAGGAGGGATCCTTTCCCTGCGTGGTCGGGAAAGAATTCCCGGCGTTCCCGTCGCATCTCAAGAGGAGGCGCTCTCCACAGGAAAGGCGAGAGGAACTCCAGGGTCGTGCCACCATTCCCAGAGTCCCCCAGATGTCTCAGTCCATTCCAGGGAAACCTGTTTTCCCTGCACTGCCTCGACTTTCAAGCCGAGGATCGACTCACACCACGGTGGCACGTGGGACAGCCCTGTGGGAAAGCCTCGTGGGAAAGCCTCGTGGGAAAGCCTCGAGGGAAAGCCACAGATCCCTTGATCCACGCGAAGGGAAGCGTGACACTGCTGCTACAGCTCGGGAGGAAAGCGCACGTGCATGCCCCCACTCGAGACGAGGACTGACTCCCCTGGGGAGACTCCAGAAGTACCCCAAGATCCATGTCAGCACTGGAGAGGAATCCTCAGGTTCCGGCACCGACTCCACACAAGGTCTTAGGCCCCGGCATCGACGGGAGAGGAATCCCGAGAGGCCCCGAGCAACTCGCATGGGGACTGGCCTTTCCTGAGGCCACCAGAGCGGGTCCCTGAGGTCCCCGTCGTAAGTCGAGAGCACCTGCCGCAACTCGAGAAAATCCAGGAGGTTCTCCCCTCCAGGCGAGATGAGGCCCATTTCCGCTGAGGCGTCTCGAGGCTAATCACACCTAACCTCTGGAACTTCCAAAGGGTCCTTCACACCCTTGCTGCAACTCAAGAAGTTCCCCGACATACCCGTCTCCACTCGAGAGGAAGCACGAGAGTCCCGCCCACATCCAGAGGAGCCCCGTTTCCGCCTCCTAGCTCGAGAGGAGGGATCCTTTCCCTGCGTGGTCGGGAAAGAATTCCCGGCGTTCCCGTCGCATCTCAAGAGGAGGCGCTCTCCACAGGAAAGGCGAGAGGAACTCCAGGGTCGTGCCACCATTCCCAGAGTCCCCCAGATGTCTCAGTCCATTCCAGGGAAACCTGTTTTCCCTGCACTGCCTCGACTTTCAAGCCGAGGATCGACTCACACCACGGTGGCACGTGGGACAGCCCTGTGGGAAAGCCTCGTGGGAAAGCCTCGTGGGAAAGCCTCGAGGGAAAGCCACAGATCCCTTGATCCACGCGAAGGGAAGCGTGACACTGCTGCTACAGCTCGGGAGGAAAGCGCACGTGCATGCCCCCACTCGAGACGAGGACTGACTCCCTGGGGAGACTCCAGAAGTACCCCAAGATCCATGTCAGCACTGGAGAGGAATCCTCAGGTTCCGGCACCGACTCCACACAAGGTCTTAGGCCCGCAGCATCGACGGGAGAGGAATCCCGAGAGGCCCCCGAGCAACTCGCATGGGGACTGGCCTTTCCTGAGGCCACCAGAGCGGGTCCCTGAGGTCCCCGTCGTAAGTCGAGAGCACCTGCCGCAACTCGAGAAAATCCAGGAGGTTCTCCCCTCCAGGCGAGATGAGGCCCATTTTCCGCTGAGGCTGTCTCGAGGCTAATCACACCTAACCTCTGGAACTTCCAAAGGGTCCTTCACACCCTTGCTGCAACTCAAGAAGTTCCCCGACATACCCGTCTCCACTCGAGAGGAAGCACGAGAGTCCCGCCCACATCCAGAGGAGCCCCGTTTCCGCCTCCTAGCTCGAGAGGAGGGATCCTTTCCCTGCGTGGTCGGGAAAGAATTCCCGGCGTTCCCGTCGCATCTCAAGAGGAGGCGCTCTCCACAGGAAAGGCGAGAGGAACTCCAGGGTCGTGCCACCATTCCCAGAGTCCCCCAGATGTCTCAGTCCATTCCAGGGAAACCTGTTTTCCCCTGCACTGCCTCGACTTTCAAGCCGAGGATCGACTCACACCACGGTGGCACGTGGGACAGCCCTGTGGGAAAGCCTCGTGGGAAAGCCTCGAGGGAAAGCCACAGATCCCTTGATTCCACGCGAAGGGAAGCGTGACACTGCTGCTACAGCTCGGAAGGAAAGCACACGTGCATGCCCCCACTCGAGACGAGGACTGACTCCCCTGGGGAGACTCCAGAAGTACCCCAAGATCCATGTCAGCACTGGAGAGGAATCCTCAGGTTCGGCACCGACTCCACACAAGGTCTTAGGCCCCGGCATCGACGGGAGAGGAATCCCGAGAGGCCCCCGAGCAACTCGCATGGGGACTGGCCTTTCCTGAGGCCACCAGAGCGGGTCCCTGAGGTCCCCGTCGTAAGTCGAGAGCACCTGCCGCAACTCGAGAAAATCCAGGAGGTTCTCCCCTCCAGGCGAGATGAGGCTCATTTCCGCCGTGGCGTCACGAGGCTAATCACATCTAACACCTGGAACTTCCAAAGGGTCCTTCACACCCTTGCTGCAACTCAAGAAGTTCCCCGACATACCCGTCTCCACTCGAGAGGAAGCACGACGAGAGTACCGCCCACATCCAGAGGAGCCCCGTTTCCCCCTCCTAGCTCGAGAGGAAGGATCCTTTCCCTGCGTGGTCGGGAAAGAATTCCCGGCGTTCCCGTCGCATCTCAAGAAGAGGCGCTCTCCACAGGAAAGGCGAGAGGAACTGCAGGGTCGTGCCACCATTCCCTGAGTCCACCCAGATGTCTCAGTCCATTCCAGGGAAACCTGTTTTCCCTGCACTGCCTCGACTTTCAAGCGTAGGATCGACTCAACCACGGTGGCACGTGGGACAGCCCTGTGGGAAAGCCTTGTGGGAAAGCCTCTTGGGAAAGCCTCGAGGGAAAGCCACAGATCACTTGATCCTCGCGAAGGGAAGCGTGACACTGCTGATACAGCTCGGGAGGAAAGCGCACGTGCATGACCCCACTCGAGACGAGGACTGACTCCCCTGGGGAGACTCACATTCAGAGGAACCCCGTTTCCGCCTGGCAGCTCGAAATGAAGGATCCTATCCTGCTTAGTCAGGAAAGTTTTTTCGGCGTTCCCTTGGCATCTCAAGAGCAAGGGCTCTCAATAGGAAAGGCGAGAGGTACTCCGGGGTCGTGCCACCATTCGAAGAGTCCCCCAGATGTCTCAGTCCATTTCAGAGGAACCTGTTTTCCCTGCACTGCCTCGACTTTCAAGCCGAGGATCCACTCACACCATGGTGGCACGTGGGACAGCCCTGTGGGAAAGCCTCGTGGGAAAGCCTCGAGGGAAAGCCAAAGATCCCTTGATCCCCACGACGGGAAGCGTGACACATCTGCTACACTGTCCCTGAGGTCACGGTCTTATGTCGAGAGCACCTGCCGCAACTCGAGAAAATCCAAGAGGTTCTCTGCTCCAGTCTAGATGAGGCCCATTTTCTCTGCGGCGTCTCGAGAGTAATCACACCTAAACTCTGGAACTTCCAAAGGGTCCTTCACACCCTTGCTGCAACTCAAGAAGTTCCCCGACATACCCGTCTCCACTCGAGAGGAAGCACGAAAGTCCCGCCCACATCCAGAGGAGACCCGTTTCCGCCTCCTAGCTCTTGAGGAGGGATCCTTTCACTGCGTGTTCGGGAAAGAATTCCCGGCGTTTCCGTCGCATCTAAAGAGGAGGCGCTCTCCACAGGAAAGGCGAGAGGAACTCCAGGGTTGTGCCACCATTCCCAGAGTCCCCCAGATGTCTCAGTCCATTCCAGGGAAACCTGTTTTCCCTGCACTGCATCGACTTTCAAGCCGAGGATAGACTCACACCACGGTGGCACGTGGGACAGCCCTGTGGGAAAGCCTCGTGGGAAAGCCTCGTGGGAAACCCACAGACCCCGTGATCCTCGCGAAGGGAAGCGGGAAACTGCTGCTACAGCTCGGGAGGAAAGAGCACGTGCATGCCCCCACACGATACGAGGACTGACTCCGCTGGGGAGACTCCAGAAGTACCCCAAGATCCATGTCAGAACAGGAGAGGAATCCTCCGGTTGGGGCACCAACTCCACTCAAGGTCTTAGGACCTGGCATCGACGGGAGAGAAATCCCGAAAGGACCCCGAGCAACTCGCATGGGGACTGGCCTTTCCTGAGGCCACCAGAGCGGGTCCCGGAGGTCCTCTTCGTAACTCGAGAGCACCTGCCGCAACTCCGAGAAAATCCAGGAGGTTCACCCCTCCAGGCGAGATGACGCCCGTTTCCCCTGAGGCGTCTCGAAGCTAATCACACCTAACTTCTGGAACTTCCAAACGGTCCTTCACACCCTTGCTGCAACTCAAGAAGTTACCCGACATACCCGTCTCCACTCGAGAATAAGCACGAGAGTCCCGCCCACATCCAGAGGAGCCTCGTTTCCGCCTCATAGCTCGAGAGGAGGGATCCTTTCCCTGCGTGGTCAGTCAAGAATTCCCGGGGTTCCCGTCGCTTCTGAAGAGGAGGCGCTCTCCACAGGAGAGGCGAGAGGAACTCCAGGGTCGTGCCACCGTTAATAGAGTCCCCCAGAAATCTCAGTCCATTCCAGGGAAACCTGTTTTCCCTGTCCTACCTCAACTTTCAAGCCGAGGATCGACTCACTAAACGGTGCCACGTGGGACAGCCCTGTGGGAAAGCCTCGTTGGAAAGCCTGGTGGGAAAGCCTCGAGGGAAAGCCACAGATCCCTTGATCCTCGAGAAGGGAAGCGTGACACTGCTGCTACAGCTTGGGAGGAAAGCGCAGGTGCATGCCCCCAAAGAGACGAGGACTGACTTCCCTGGGGAGACCCCAGAAGTACCCCAAAGTCCATGTCAGCACTGGAGAGGAATCCTCAGGTTCGGCACCGACTCCCACAAGGTCTTAGGTTACCGACATTGAGGGAGAGGAATGCGAGAGGCCCCTGAGCAACTCGCATGGGGTCTAACTTTTCCTGAGCCACCAGAGCGGGGTCGCTGAGGTCCCCGTCGTAAGTCGAGAGCACTTCGGCAACTCGAGAAATCCAGGAGGTTCTCCCCTCCAGGCGGAGATGAGGCCCATTTCCGCTGGCGAAGCGTGTCGACAGGCTAATCACATGTATCCTCTGGAACTTCCAAAGGGTGCATCAAACCCTTGATGCAACTCAAGAAGTTCCCAACATACGCGTCTCCATCGAGAGGAAGCAGAGAGTTCCGCCCTACATCCAAAGGAGCCCTGTTTCGCCCTCCTAGCTCGAGAGGAGGATCCTCTCCTGCGTATTCGGGAAAGAATTCCCGGCGTTCCCGTCGCATCTCAAGAGGGGCGCTCTCCACAGGAAAGGCGAGAGAAACTCCAGGGTCGAGCCAACATTCCCAGAGTCCCCGATGTCTCAATCCGTTCCAGGGAAACCTGTTTTCCCTGCACTGCTCGACTTTCAAGCCGAGGATCGACTCACACCACGGTGGCACGTGGGACAGCCTTTTGGAAAGCCTCGTGGGATGTCGTGGGAAAGACCTCGTGGGAAAGCCTCGAGCGAAAGCCACAGATCCTTGATCACGCGAAGGGAAGCGTGCCACTGCTGCTACAGCTCGGGAGGGACGCGCACGTGCATGCCCCATTCGAGACGAGGACTGACTCCCCTGGGGAGCTCCAGAAGTACCCAAGATCCACGTCGGCACTGGAGAGGACATCCTCAGGTTCCGGCACTGA
>NW_017218127.1:0-12088 GCF_001704415.2 Capra hircus | reverse complement strand
GCCCCTGAGCAACTCACATGGGGCTTGGCCTTTCCTGAGGCCACCAGAGCAGGTCCCTGAGGTCCCCGTCGTAAAGTCGAGAGCACCTGCCGCAACTCGAGAAAATCCAGGAGGTTCTCCCCTCCAGGGAGATGAGGCCCATTTCCGCTGAGGCTTCTAGAGGCTAATCACACCTAACTCTGGAACTTCCAAAGGGTCCTTTCAACCCTTGCTGCAACTCAAGAAGTTCCCCGACATACCCGTCTCCACTCGAGAGGAAGCACGAGAGTCCACGCCCACATCCAGAGGAGCCCCGTTTCCGCCTCCTAGCTCGAGAGGAGGGATCCTTTCCCTGCGTGGTCGGGAAAGAATTCCCGGCGTTCCCGTCGCATCTCAAGAGGAGGCGCTCTCCACAGGAAAGGCGAGAGGAACTCCAGGGTCGTGCCACCATTCCCAGAGTCCCCCAGATGTCTCAGTCCATTCCAGGGAAACCTGTTTTCCCTGCACTGCCTCGACTTTCAAGCCGAGGATCGACTCACACCACGGTGGCACGTGGGACAGCCCTGTGGGAAAGCCTCGCTGGGAAAGCCTCGGGAAAGCCTCGAGGGAAAGCCACAGATCCCTTGATCCACGCGAAGGGAAGCGTGACACTGCTGCTACAGCTCGGGAGGAAAGCGCACGTGCATGCCCCCTCTCGAGACGAGGACTGACTCCCCTGGGGAGACTCCAGAAGTACCCCAAGATCCATGTCAGCACTGGAGAGGAATGCCTCAGGTTCCGGCACCGACTCCACACAAGGTCTTAGGCCCTGGCATCGACGGGAGAGGAATCCCGAGAGGCACCCGAGCAACTCGCATGGGGACTGGCCTTTCCTGAGGCCACCAGAGCGGGTCCCTGAGGTCCCCGTCGTAAGTCGAGAGCACCTGCCGCAACTCGAGAAAATCCAGGAGGTTCTCCCCTCCAGGCGAGATGAGGCCCATTTCCGCTGAGGCGTCTCGAGGCTAATCACACCTAACCTCTGGAACTTCCAAAGGGTCCTTCACACCCTTGCTGCAACTCAAGAAGTTCCCCGACATACCCGTCTCCACTCGAGAGGAAGCACGAGAGTCCCGCCCACATCCAGAGGAGCCCCGTTTCCGCCTCCTAGCTCGAGAGGAGGGATCCTTTCCCTGCGTGGTCGGGAAAGAATTCCCGGCGTTCCGTCGCATCTCAAGAGGAGGCGCTCTCCACAGGAAAAGGCGAGAGGAACTCCAGGGTCGTGCCACCATTCCCAGAGTCCCCCAGATGTCTCAGTCCATTCCAGGGAAACCTGTTTTCCCTGCACTGCCTCGACTTTCAAGCCGAGGATCGACTCACACCACGGTGGCACGTTGGGACAGTCCTGTGGGAAAGCCTCGTGGGAAAGCCTCGAGGGAAAGCCACAGATCCCTTGATCCAACGCGAAGGGAAGCGTGACACTGCTGCTACAGCTCGGAGGAAAGCGCACGTGCATGCCCCACTCGAGACGAGGACTGACTCCCTGGGGAGACTCCAGAAGTACCCCAAGATCCATGTCAGCACTGGAGAGGAATCCTCAGGTTCCGGCACCGACTCCACACAAGGATCTTAGGCCCCGGCATCGACGGGAGAGGAATCCCGAGAGGCCCCGAGCAACTCGCATGGGGACTGGCCTTTCCTGAGGCCACCAGAGCGGGTCCCTGAGGTCCCCGTCGTAAGTCGAGAGCACCTGCCGCAACTCGAGAAAATCCAGGAGGTTCTCCCCTCCAGGCGAGATGAGGCCCATTTCCTGCTGAGGCGTCTGGAGGCTAATCACATCTAACTCTGGAACTTCCAAAGGGTCCTTCACACCCTTGCTGCAACTCAAGAAGTTCCCCGACATACCCGTCTCCACTCGAGAGGAAGCACGAGAGTCCGCCCACATCCAGAGGAGCCCCGTTTCCGCCTCCTAGCTCGAGAGGAGGGATCCTTTCCCTGCGTGGTCGGGAAAGAATTCCCGGCGTTCCCGTCGCATCTCAAGAGGAGGCGCTCTCCACAGGAAAGGCGAGAGGAACTCCAGGGTCGTGCCACCATTCCCAGAGTCCCCCAGATGTCTCAGTCCATTCCAGGGAAACCTGTTTTCCCTGCACTGCCTCGACTTTCAAGCCGAGGATCGACTCACACCACGGTGGCACGTGGGACAGCCCTGTGGGAAAGCCTCGTGGGAAAGCCTCGTGGAAAGCCTCGAGGGAAAGCCACATGATCCTTGATCCACGCGAAGGGAAGCGTGACACTGCTGCTACAGCTCGGGAGGAAAGAGCACGTGCATGCCCCCACTCGAGACGAGGACTGACTCTCCTGGGAGACTCCAGAAGTACCCCAAGATCCATGTCAGCACTGGAGAGGAATCCTCAGGTTTCCGGCACCGACTCCACTCAAGGTCTTAGGCCCCGGCATCGACGGGAGAGGAATCCCGAGAGGCCCCGAGCAACTCGCATGGGGACTGGCCTTTCCTGAGGCCACCAGAGCGGGTCCCTGAGGTCCCCGTCGTAAGTCGAGAGCACCTGCCGCAACTCGAGAAAATCCAGGAGGTTCTCCCCTCCAGGCGAGATGAGGCCCATTTCCGCTGAGGCGTCTCGAGGCTAATCACAGCTAACCTCTGGAACTTCCAAAGGGTCCTTCACACCCTTGCTGCAACTCAAGAAGTTCCCCGACATACCCGTCTCCACTCGAGAGGAAGCACGAGAGTCCCGCCCACATCCAGAGGAGCCCCGTTTCTGCCTCCTAGCTCGAGAGGAGGGATCCTTTCCCTGCGTGGTCGGGAAAGAATTCCCGGCGTTCCCGTCGCATCTCAAGAGGAGGCGCTCTCCACAGGAAAGGCGAGAGGAACTCCAGGGTCGTGCCACCATTCCCAGAGTCCCCCAGATATCTCAGTCCATTCCAGGGAAACCTGTTTTCCCTGCACTGCGTCGACTTTCAAGCGGAGGATCGACTCACACAACGGTGGCACGTGGGACAGCCCTGTGGGAAAGCCTCATGGGAAAGCCTCCTGGGATAGCCTCGAGGGAAAGCCACAGATCCCTTGATGCACGCGAAGGGAAGCGTGACACTGCTGCTACAGCTCGGGAGGAAATCGCACGTGCATGCCCTCACTCAAGACGAGGACTGACTCCCCTGGGGAGACTCCAGAAGTACACCCAAGATCCATGTCAGCACTGGAGAGGAATCCTCAGGTTCCGGCACCTGACTACACATGAGGTTTTAGGCCCCGGCATCGACGGGAGAGGAATCCCGAGAGGACTCTGAGCAACTCGCATGGGTACTGGTCTTTCCTGAGGCCACCAAGAGCGGGTCCCTGAGGTCCCCATCGCAAGTCGATAGCACCTGCTGCAACTCGAGAAAATCCAGGAGGTTCTGCTCTCCAGGCGAGATGAGGCCCATTTCCCCTGAGGCGTCTCGAGGCTAATCACATCTAACATCTGGAAATTCCAAAGGGTCATTCACACCCTTGCTGCAACTCAAGAAGTTCCCCGACATACCCGTCTCCACTCGAGAGGAAGCACGAGAGTCCCGCCCACATCCAGAGGAGCCCCGTTTCCGCCTCCTAGTTCGAGAGGAGGGATCCTTTCCCTGCGTGGTGGGGAAAGAATTCCCGCGTTCCCGTCGCATCTCAAGAGGAGGCGCTCTCCACAGGAAAGGCGAGAGGAACTCCAGGGTCGTGCCACCATTCCCAGAGTCCCCCAGATCTCAGTCCATTCCAGGGAAACCTGTTTTCCCTGCACTGCCTCGACTTTCAAGCCGAGGATCCAGTCACACCACGGTGGCACGTGGGACAGCCCTGTGGGAAAGCCTCGTGGGAAAGCCTCCTGGGAAAGCCTCGAGGAAAAGCCACAGATCACTTGATCCACGCGAAGGGAAGCGTGACACTGCTGCTACAGCTCGGGAGGAAAGCGCACTTTCATGCCCCCACTCGAGACGAGGACTGACTCCCCTGGGGAGACTCCAGAAGTACCCCAAGATCCATGTCAGCAATGAAGAGGAATCCTCAGGTTCCGGCACCGACTCCACTCGAGGTCTTAGGCCCCGGCATCGACTGGAGAGGAACCCCGATAGGCTCCCGAGCAACTCGCATGGGGACTGGCCTTTCCCGAGGCCACCAGAGCGGGTCCCTGAGGTTCCCGTCGTAATTCGAGAGCACCTGCCGCCACTCGAGAAAATCCAGGAGGCTCTCCCCTCCAGGCGAGATGATGCCCATTTCCGCTCAGGCGTCTTGAGGCTAATCACATCTAACCTCTGGAACTTCCAAAGGGTCCTTCACACCCTTGCTGCAACTCAAGAAGTTCCCTGACATACCCGTGTCCACTCGAGAGGAAGCACGAGAGTCCCGCCCACATCCAGAGGAGCCCCGTTTCTGCCTCCTAGCTCGAGAGGTAGGATCCTTTCCCTCCCTGGTCGGGAAAGAAATTCCGATGTTCCCGTCGCTTCTCAAGAGGAGGCGCTCTCCACAGGAAAGGCGAGAGGAACTCCAGGGTCGTGCCACCATTCCCAGAGTACCTCCGATGTCTCAGTCCATTCCTGGGAAAACTGTTTTCCCTGCACTGCCTCGACTTTCAAGCCGAGGATCCACTCACCCAACGGAGGCACGTGGGACAGCCCTGTGGGAAAGCCTCATGGGAAAGCCTCCTGGGAAAGCCTCGAGAGAAAGCCACAGATCCCTTGATGCACGCGAAGGGAAGCGTGACACTGCTGCTACAGCTCGGGAGGAAAGCGCACGTGCATGCCCTCACTCGAGATGAGGACTGACTCACCTGGGGAGACTCCAGAAGTACCCCAAGATCCATGTCATCACTGGAGAGGAATCCTCAGGTTCCGGCACCGACTCCACCCAAGATCTTAGGCCCCGGCATCACCGGGAGAGGAATCCTGAGAGGCCGCCTAGCAACTCGCATGCGGACTGGCCTTTCCTGAGGCCACCAGAGCGGGTCCCTGAGGTCCCTGTCGTAAGTCGAGAGCACCTGCCGCAACTCGAGAAAATGCAGGAGGTTCGACCCTCCAGGCGAGATGAGGCCCATTTCCGCTGAGGCGTCTGGAGGCTAATCACATCTAACATCTGGAACTTCCAAAGGGTCCTTCACACCCTTGCTGCAACTCAAGAAGTTTCCCGACATACCCGTCTCCACTCGAGAGGAAGCACGAGAGTCCCGCCCACATCCAGAGGAGACCCCGTTTCCGACTCCTAGCTCGAGAGGAGGGCATCCTTTCCCTGCGTGGTGGGGAAAGAATTCCCCGCGTTCCCGTCGCATCTCAAGAGGAGGCGCTCTCCACAGGAAAGGCGAGAGAAACTCCAGGGTCGTGCCACCATTCCCAGCGTCCCCCAGATGTCTCACTCCATTCCAGGGAAACCTGTTTTCCCTGCACTGCCTCGACTTTGAAGCCGAGGATCCACTCACACCACGGTGGCACGTGGGACTGCCCAGTGGGTAAACGTCGTGGGAAAGCCTCGTGGCAAAGCCTCGTGGGAAAGCCTCCACGGAAAGCCACAGATTCCTGGATCCACGCGAAGGGAAGCGTGACACTGCTGCTACAGCTCTGGAGGAAATTGCACGTACATGCATCCACTAGAGACGAGGACTGACTCACCTGGGAGACTCCAGAAGTACCCCAAGGTCCATGTAAGCACTGGAGAGGTTTTCTCAGGTTCCGGCACCGACTCCACACAAGGTATAAGGCGCCGGCATCGACGGGAGAGGAATCCCGAGAGGCCCCCGAGCAACTCGCATGGTGACTGGCCTTTCCTGAGGCCACCAGAGCGGGTCCCTGAGGACCCCGTCTTAAGTCCACAGCACCTGCCGCAACTCGAGAAAATTCAGGAGGTTCTCCCCTTCAGGCGACATGAGGCCCATTTGTGCTGAGGCGTCTCGAGACTAATCACACCTAACCTCTGGAACTTCCAAAGCGTCTTTCACACCCTTGCTTCAATTCAAGAAGTTCCTCGACATACCCGTTTCCCCTCGAGAGGAAGCACGAGAGTCCCGCCCACATCCAGAGGAGCCCCGTTTCCGCCTCATAGTTCCAGAGGAGGGATCCTTTCCCTACGTGGTCGGGTAAGTATTCCTGGCGTTCCCGTCGCAACTTAAGAGGAGGCGCTCTCCACAGGAAAGGCGAGAGGAACTCCAGGGTCGTGCCACCATTCCCAGAGTCCCCCAGATGCTCAGTCCATGCCAGGGAAACCAGTTTTCCCTGCACTGCCTCGACTTTCAAGCCGAGGATCGACTCATACAACGGTGGCACGTGGGACAGCCCTGTGGGAAAGCCTCGTGGGAAAGCCTCATGGGAAAGCCTCGAGGTAAAGCCCCTGATTCCTTGATCCACAAGAAGGGAAGCGTGACACTCCTGCTACAGCTCGGGAGTGCACGTGCATGCCCCCACTCGAGACGAGGACTGACTCCCCTGGGAGACTCCAGAAGTACCCCAAGATCCATGTCAGCACTGGAGAGGAATCCTCAGGTTCCGGCACGGACTCCACACAAGATCTTAGGCCCCGGCATGGAGGGGAGAGGAATCCCAAGAGGCCCCCGAGCAACTCCCATGGGGACTGGCCTTTCATGAGGCCACCAGCGCGGGTCCCTCAGGTCCCCTTCGTAAGTCGAGAGCACCTGCCGCAACTTGAGATAATTCAGGAGGTTCTCCCCTCCAGGCGAGATGAGGCCCATTTCCGATGAGGGGTCTCGAGGCTAATCACACCTAAGCTCTGGAACTTCCAAAGGGTCCTTCACACCCTTGCTGCAACTCAAGAAGTTCCCCAACATACCCGTCTCCACTCGAGAGGAAGCACGAGAGTCCCGCCCACATACAGAGGAGCCCCGTTTCCGCCTCATAGCTCGAGAGGTGGGATCCTTTCGCTGCGTGGTCGGGAAATATTTTCCGGCGTTCCCGTCGCATTTCAAGAGGAGGCGCTCTCCACAGGAAAGGCGAGAGTAACTCCAGGGTCATGCTACCATTCCCAGAGTCCCCCAGATGTCTCAGTCCATTCCAGGGAAACCTGTTTTCCCTGCACTGCCTCGACTTTCAAGCCGAGGATCGACTCACACCACGGTGGCACGTGGGACAGCCCTGTGGGAAAGCCTCGTGGGAAAGCCTCGAGGGAAAGCGGCAGATCCCTTGATCCACGCGAAGGGAAGAGTGACACTGCTGCTACAGCTCGGGAGGAATGTGCACGTGCATGCCCCCACTCGAGACGAGGACTGACTCCCCTGGGGAGACTCCAGAAGTAGCTCAAGATCCATGTCAGCACTGGAGAGGAATCCTCACGTTCCAGCACCGACTCCAAGCAAGGTCTTAGGCCGCTGGCATCTACGGGAGAGGAATCCCGAGAGGCACTCGAGCAACTCGCATGGGGTCGGCCTTTTCTGAGGCCGCCAGAGAGGGTCCCTGAGGTCCCCGTCGTAACTTGAGAGCACCTGCCACAACTCGAGAAAATCCAGGAGGTTCTCCCCTCCAGGCGAGATGAGGCCCGTTTCCGTTGAAGCGTCTCGAGGCTAATCACATTTAACCTCTGGAACTTCGAAAGGGTCCTTCACACCCTTGCTGCAACTCAAGAAGTTCCCCGACATACCCGTCTCCACTCGAGAGGAAGCACGAGAGTCCCGCTCACATCCAGAGGAGCCTCGTTTCCGCCTCCTAGCTCGAGTGGAGGGATCCTTTCCCTGCGTGATGGGGAAAGAATTCTCTGCATTACCCGTCGCATCTCAAGTGGAGGCGCTCTCCACAGGAAAGGCGAGAGGAACTCCAGGGTCGTGCCACCATTCCCAGAGTCCCCCAGATGTCTCAGTCCATTCCAGGGAAATCTGTTTTCCCTGCACTGCCTCAACTTTCAAGCCGAGGATCGACTAACACCACGGTGGCATGTTGGGATAGTCCTGTAGGAAAGCCTCGTGGGAAAGCCTCGAGGGAAAGCCACAGATCCCTTGATCCACGCGAGGGGAAGCGTGACACTGCAGCTACAGCTCGGAAAGAAAGGGCACGTGCATGCCCCACTCGAGACGAGGACTGACTCCCCTGGGGAGACTCCAGAAGTACCCCAAGATCCATGTCAGCACTGGAGAGGAATCCTCAGGTTCCGGCACCGTCTCCACACAAGGTCTTAGGCCCCAGCATGTACGGGAGAGGAATCCCGAGAGGCCCCCGAGCAACTCGCATGGGGACTGGCCTTTCCTGAGGCCACCAGAGCGGGTTCTGACGTCCCGTGTCGTAAGACGAGAGCACCTGCCCGCAACTCGAGAAAATCCAGGAGGTTCTCCCCTCCAGGCGAGATGAGGTCCCATTTCTGCTGAGGCGTCTGGAGGCTAATCACATCTAAACTCTGGAAATTCCAAAGGGTCCTTCACACCCTTGCTGCAACTCAAGAAGTTCCCCGACATACCCGTCTCCACTCGAGAGGAAGCACGAGAGTCCCGCCCACATCCAGAGGAGCCCCGTTTCCGCCTCCTAGCTCGAGAGGAGGGATCCTTTCCCGGCGTGTTCGGGAAAGAATTCCCGGCATTCCCGTCGCATCTCAAGAGGAGTCGCTCTCCACAGGAAAGGCGAGAGGAACTCCAGGGTCGTGCCACATTCCCAGAGTCCCCCAGATGTCTAGTCCATTCCAGGGAAACCTGTTTTCCCTGGACTGCCTCGACTTTCAAGCCGAGGATCGACTCACACCACGGTGGCACGTGGGACAGTCCTGTGGGAAAGCCTCGTGGGAAGCTCGTGGGAAAGCCTCGAGGGAAAGCCCTGATGCCTTGATCCACGCGAAGGGAAGCGTGACACTGCTGCTACAGCTCGGGAGGAAAGAGCACGTGCATGCCCCCACTCGAGACGAGGACTGACTCCCCTGGGGAGACTCCAGAAGTACCCCAAGATCCATGTCAGCACTGGAGAGGAATCCACAGGTTCCGGCACCGACTCCACTCAAGGTCTTAGGCCCCGGCATCGACGGGAGAGGAATCCCGAGAGGCCCCGAGCAACTCGCATGGGGACTGGCCTTTCCTGAGGCCACCAGAGCGGGTCCCTGAGGTCCCCGTCGTAAGTCGAGAGCACCTGCCGCAACTCGAGAAAATCCAGGAGGTTCTCCCCTCCAGGCGAGATGAGGCCCATTTCCGCTGAGGCGTCTCGAGGCTAATCACATCTAACGCTCTGGAACTTCCAAAGGGTCCTTCACACCCTTGCTGCAACTCAAGAAGTTCCCCGACATACCCGTCTCCACTCGAGAGGAAGCACGAGAGTCCCGCCCACATCCAGAGGAGCCCGTTTCCGCCTCCTAGCTCGAGAGGAGGGATCCTTTCCCTGCGTGGTCGGGAAAGAATTCCCGCGTTCCCGTCGCATCTCAAGAGGAGGCGCTCTCCACAGGAAAGGCGAGAGGAACTCCAGGGTCGTGCCACCATTCCCAGAGTCCTCCAGATGTCTCAGTCCATTCCAGGGAAACCTGTTTTCCCTGCACTGCCTCGACTTTCAAGCCGAGGATCGACTCACACCACGGTGGCACGTGGGACAGCCTTGGGAAAGCCTCATGGGAAAGCCTCGTGGGAAAGCCTCGAGGGAAAGCCACAGATCCCTTGATCCACGCGAAGGGAAGCAGTGACACTGCGCTACAGCTCGGGAGGAAAGCGCACGTGCATGCCCCACTCGAGACGAGGACTGACTCCCCTGGGGAGACTCCAGAAGTACCCAAGATCCATGTCAGCACTTGGAGAGGAATCCTCAGGTTCCGCACCGACTCCACACAAGGTCTTAGGCCCGGCATCGTACGGGAGAGGAATCCGAGAGGCCCCCGAGCAACTCGCATGGGGACTGGCCTTTCCTGAGGCCACCAGAGCGGGTCTCTGAGGTCCCGTCGTAAGTCGAGAGCACCTGCCGCAACTCGAGAAAATCCAGGAGGTTCTCCCCTCCAGGCGAGATGAGGCCCATTTCCGCTGAGGCGTCTGGAGGCTAATCACATCTAAACTCTGGAACTTCCAAAGGGTCCTTCACACCCTTGCTGCAACTCAAGAAGTTCCCGACATACCCGTCTCCACTCGAGAGGAAGCACGAGAGTCCCGCCCACATCCAGAGGAGCCCCGTTTCCGGCCTCCTAGCTCGAGAGGAGGATCCTTTCCCTGCGTGGTCGGGAAAGAATTCCCGGCATTCCCGTCGCATCTCAAGAGGAGTCGCTCTCCACAGGAAAGGCGAGAGGAACTCCAGGGTCGTGCCACCATTCCCAGAGTCCCCCAGATGTCTCAGTCCATTCCAGGGAAACCTGTTTTCCCTGCACTGCCTCGACTTTCAAGCCGGAGGATCGACTCACACCACGGTGGCACGTGGGACAGCCTGTGGGAAGCTCGTGGAAAGCTCGTGGGAAAGCCTCGAGGGAAAGCCCCCGATGCCTTGATCCACGCGAAGGAAGCGTGACACTGCTGCTACAGCTCGGAGGAAAGAGCACGTGCATGCCCCCACTCGAGACGAGGACTGACTCTCCTGGGGAGACTCCAGAAGTACCCCAAGATCCATGTCAGCACTGGAGAGGAATCCACAGGTTTCCGGCACCGACTCCACTCAAGGTCTTAGGCCCCGGCATCGACGGGAGAGGAATCCCGAGAGGCCCCCGAGCAACTCGCATGGGTGACTGGCCTTTCCTGAGGCCACCAGAGCGGGTCCCTGAGGTCCCCGTCGTAAGTGGAGAGCACCTGCCGCAACTCGAGAAAATCCAGGAGGTTCTCCCCTCCAGGCGAGATGAGGACCCATTTCCGCTGAGGCTCTCGAGGCTAATCACAGCTAACATCTGGAACTTCCAAAGGGTCCTTCACACCCTTGCTGCAACTCAAGAAGTTCCCCGACTTACCCGCTCCACTCGAGAGGAAGCACGAGAGTCCCCGCCACATCCAGAGGAGACCCGTTTCCGCCTCCTAGCTCGAGAGGAGGGATCCTTTCCCTGCGTGGTCGGGAAAGAATTCCCGGCGTTCCGTCGCATCTCAAGAGGAGGCGCTCTCCACAGGAAAGGCGAGAGGAACTCCAGGGTCGTGCCACCATTCCCAGAGTCCCCCAGATCTCAGTCCATATCAGGGAAACCATGTTTTCCCTGCACTGCCTCGACTTTCAAGCCGAGGATCGACTCACACACACGGTGGCACGTGGGACAGTCCCTGTGGGGAAAGCCTCGTGGGAAAGTCGTGGAAAGCCTCGGAGGAAAGCCCCGGAGCACTGATTCCTGGATCCACGGAAGGGAAGCGTGACACTGATGCTACAGCTCTGGAGGAAATTGCACGTGCATGCATCCACTAGAGACGAGGACTGACTCACCTGGGAGACTCCAGAAGTACCCCAAGGTCCATGTAAGCACTGGAGAGGTTTTCTCAGGTTCGGCACCGACTCACACAAGGTATAAGGCGCCGGCATCGACGGGAGAGGAATCCCGAGAGGCCCCGAGCAACTCACATGGTGACTGGCCTTTCCTGAGGCCACCAGAGCGGGTCCCTGAGGACCCCGTCTTAAGTCCACAGCACCTGCCGCAACTCGAGAAAATTCAGGAGGTTCTCCCTTCAGGCGACATGAGGCCCATTTGTGCTGAGGCGTCTCGAGACTAATCACACCTAACCTCTGGAACTTCCAAAGCGTCTTTCACACCCTTGCTGCAACTCAAGAAGTTCCTCGACATACCCGTTTCCCTCGAGAGGAAGCACGAGAGTCCCGCCCACATCCAGAGGAGCCCCGTTTCCGCCTCATAGTTCCAGAGGAGGGATCCTTTCCCTACGTGGTCGGGTAAGTATTCCTGGCGTTCCCGTCGCATCTCAAGAGGAGGCGCTCTCCACAGGAAAGGCGAGAGGAACTCCAGGGTCGTGCCACCATTCCCAGAGTCCCCCAGATGCTCAGTCCAAGCCAGGAAACCCCGTTTTCCCTGCACTGCCTCGACTTTCAAGCCGAGGATCGACTCGACCCAAACGGTGGCACGTGAGACAGCCCTGTGGGGAAAGCCTCGTGGGAAAGCCTCAAGGAAAGCCTCAAGGTAAAGCCCCTGAACCCTTGATCCACAAGAAGGGAAGCGTGACACTCCTGCTACAGCTCGGAGCGCACGTGCATGCCCCCAATCGAGACGAGGACTGACTCCCCTGGGGGACTCCAG